>NC_142544.1:11907500-12100000 GCF_056151865.1 Erythranthe guttata | reverse complement strand
TTACCATATATAATACGTAAAAGTACCCTGGTAAAACCTGAAAAAATACGGCCAAGGATTCATCGCAGTCCCTGCAAAAGAACAAAACTCGGATTATGCAGATGGAGATTAAACAAAAACAAAAAAAAACAAATTAAATAAAATAGGTAGACGTTTTTAACTCTGTTAAGAATATCAGCAAAGGGAAAAGCATAAATTATCAGAACAACACATAACATATACGGTTGGAGATGGTTGGTGTTTGGATGGAGATCAACATAAAGCTCAACAAATGATATATAGTTTTTTTTTTTTTGTGGAAGCAACCATCTAATCCTGTGCCTTTTCAAAAAAATACTATTCAACAAATGATATCTAGGGTTTTTAGAGAAGCAGTCACCCCTTTTTTTTCAAAAAGATATGATTTTCAACCCTATTTTGGAGAATTCGTTAATCTAGGGCCGTATTATTTGGGATCGAATTAAATCCGATCAATTAGGGAATGAAGAGGATGCGTAATCTTAAGAAGTGAGAGGAAAATACGCTGATAATCAAGGCCCAACCAAAAATCCAGTATAATTGAATTTAATAAGCCAAATAAACCCCATAAAATCTTATATATAAAAGAAAGAAACGCTAGGGCAACCCTAAGAAACCCTAATGTCATATTTGTAATTTTTTTTCATTTTTTATCAAATTTTTATCTCCTTAATATTATTTTAAATATTATTTTCGAATTTTATCATATTTGTATGATATATAGTTTTTTTTTTTTTGTGGAAGCAACCATCTAATCCTGTGCCTTTTCAAAAAAATACTATTCAACAAATGATATCTAGGGTTTTTAGAGAAGCAGTCACCCCTTTTTTTTCAAAAAGATATGATTTTCAACCCTATTTTGGAGAATTCGTTAATCTAGGGCCGTATTATTTGGGATCGAATTAAATCCGATCAATTAGGGAATGAAGAGGATGCGTAATCTTAAGAAGTGAGAGGAAAATACGCTGATAATCAAGGCCCAACCAAAAATCCAGTATAATTGAATTTAATAAGCCAAATAAACCCCATAAAATCTTATATATAAAAGAAAGAAACGCTAGGGCAACCCTAAGAAACCCTAATGTCATATTTGTAATTTTTTTTCATTTTTTATCAAATTTTTATCTCCTTAATATTATTTTAAATATTATTTTCGAATTTTATCATATTTGTATCCCCTAAATATTATTTTTTATTTTTATCAGATTTTTGTCTCATAAATATTACTTTTTATTGTTATCAAATTTTTATCTCCTAAATATTATTATAAATAATATTTTTTAATTTTATCAAATTTATATCTCCTAACTATAATTTTAAATATAATTTTCAACTTTTAGCAGATTTTTATCTCCTAAATATTATTTTCGAATTTTATCAAATTTAAATCTCCTAAATAATATTTTAAATATTTTTTTCGAGTTTTATCATGTTTTTATTAGTTTTTTATCTCCTAAATATTAATTTTGTTTTTTATCAGATTATTGTCTCCTAAATATTATTTTAAATAATAATTTTGATTTTAAGCATATTTTATCTCCTAAATATTATTCTAATTATTATTTTCGTATTTTATCAACTTTTATCTCATTAACATTATTTGAAATATTATTTTCGATTTTTATCAAATTTTTATCTCCTAAATATTATTTTTTGATTTTTTATCAAATTTTTATCTCCTAAATATTATTTTAAATATTATTATCGATTTTCATCAATGTTTTATCTCCTAGATATCTTATATATAAAAGAAAGAAACGCTAGGGCAACCCTAAGAAACCCTAATGTCATATTTGTAATTTTTTTTCATTTTTTATCAAATTTTTATCTCCTTAATATTATTTTAAATATTATTTTCGAATTTTATCATATTTGTATCCCCTAAATATTATTTTTTATTTTTATCAGATTTTTGTCTCATAAATATTATTATAAATAATATTTTTAAATTTTATCAAATTTATATCTCCTAACTATAATTTTAAATATAATTTTCAACTTTTAGCAGATTTTTATCTCCAAAATATTATTTTCGAATTTTATCAAATTTATATCTCCTAAATAATATTCCAGTATAATAGAATTTTGATCATACGATACATCAAACGTTTGTTTATATTCTTACAACATCAAACCAATGCAATTTGTTGTCCCGTGCATCGCACGGGTACAATTACTAGTAATTTATTAAATAAATGACAGTTGTATCCCGAAAATGAGCGGGAAAAAAAACCCTAGGGTTTCACCAGAGCAACCTTACTTTTATTAATAAGATTTTTGTCTCATAAATATTATTATAAATAATATTTTTAAATTTTATCAAATTTATATCTCCTAACTATAATTTTAAATATAATTTTCAACTTTTAGCAGATTTTTATCTCCAAAATATTATTTTCGAATTTTATCAAATTTATATCTCCTAAATAATATTCCAGTATAATAGAATTTTGATCATACGATACATCAAACGTTTGTTTATATTCTTACAACATCAAACCAATGCAATTTGTTGTCCCGTGCATCGCACGGGTACAATTACTAGTAATTTATTAAATAAATGACAGTTGTATCCCGAAAATGAGCGGGAAAAAAAACCCTAGGGTTTCACCAGAGCAACCTTACTTTTATTAATAAGATTATTATTGTTATTATTATTGTTATTGTCATATTGTTGTTATTATTATTATTATTGTTATTATTATTAATTATGTTATTATTATTATTTTTATTATTGTTATTATTATTATTGTTATTATTATTATTATTATTATTATTATTATTATTATTATTATTATTATTATTATTATTATTATTATTATTATTATTATTATTA
This sequence comes from Erythranthe guttata, assembly GCF_056151865.1. Classification (NCBI taxonomy): domain Eukaryota; kingdom Viridiplantae; phylum Streptophyta; class Magnoliopsida; order Lamiales; family Phrymaceae; genus Erythranthe; species Erythranthe guttata. The sequence goes on along the minus strand of NC_142544.1, from coordinate 12,097,146 downwards.
TTATTATTATTATTATTATTATTATTATTATTATTATTATTATTATTATTATTATTATTATTATTATTATTATTATTATTATTATTATTATTATTATTATTATTATTATTATTATTATTATTATTATTATTATTATTATTATTATTATTATTATTATTATTATTATTATTATTATTATTATTATTATTATTATTATTATTATTATTATTATTATTATTATTATTATTATTATTATTATTATTATTATTATTATTATTATTCTTATTATTATTATTCTTATTCTTATTATTATTATTATTCTTATTGTTATTATTATTATTATTATTATTATTATTATTATTATTATTATTATTATTATTATTATTATTATTATTATTATTATTCTTATTATTATTATTATTATTATTATTATTATTATTATTATTATTATTATTATTATTATTATTATTATTATTATTATTATTATTATTATTATTATTGTTGTTATTATTGTTATTATTATTATTGTTATTCTTATTATTGTTATTATTATTATTGTTATTATTATTATTATTATTATTATTGTTATTGTTATTATTATTATTATTGTTATTGTTATTATTATTATTATTATTATTATTATTATTATTATTATTATTATTATTATTATTATTATTATTATTATTATTATTATTATTATTATTATTATTATTATTATTATTATTATTATTATTATTATTATTATTATTATTATTATTATTATTATTATTATTATTATTATTATTATTATTATTATTATTATTATTATTATTATTATTATTATTATTATTATTATTATTATTATTCAATTTTGTTTAATTTTTTGAATTTATTTTTGCTCATTAATGTATATTAATCGACTATAAAGCATATTAATCGACTATGATGAATCATAGTCGATTAAGGAACTAACTAATAAAAATGACAAACAAATACAAAAAATTGAAAACTCAACTATATTTTATAATAAGAAAAAATATATAAACATTATATTTGATTTATAATGTTAGAATCAATTGGAGTTGATGAAGCATATTAATCGACTATGATGAAGCATAGTCGATTAAGGAACTGATTACTAAAAATAACAAATCACAATTACAAAAAAAATGCAAAATCAACTATATTTATGAAAGCAAAAAATATACAAACATTATAATTGATTTATACAACTGGAATCAATAAAATCCAAAAAAAAATTTAAAAATTGGAGTCGATTAACCTTAATCGACTATCAGAGCATAGTCGACTAGCTTAATCGACTATTGAACATGTACGTAGTCGATTAAGGTTTTAGCATGTGCAAATTTTTCTACCCACGTCGTCCTACGTCCGATCCACCAAAAACCCTAGATCTACCCCCCCCAATCGTCACCACACCGCTGCCAACACGTTCAACCAATCCCGAACAAGAATCGTACATAAAAACACAAATTATCATTTCAATATCCACCAAAAAGAACAGGAACAATTTAAGGTATTTGTTAACCATTGTTGGTCGCTCTAAAAATAATTTCTGAACACATGAGAAAACCAACACTAAAAAAATAATATAAGTAAAAAAAAAAAAAACAAATACATTCATCAACATCAATCGCAACAGGTGATTTTCTCATGCCTCATCCCCGTAGCCGTCGACCCACTGCGTCCTCGACGACGAGCGCCAGTCATCAGCTCCAGCGTCATCGGTGGAAACCACTGCCGCCAACTACAGATCAGTCATCACCCTTCACGCGGCAGTAGGAGGCGACGACAAGCACTCTTCCACCACCATCGTCGTCGGTCGCCGTCAAACATTCTTCCAGAGTCGTTGTTTGATCTCCTTCTCCGACGACGTATTGATTTTCCTCCGAATATTAATCGAGAGGAGAAGAGAGAAGATGAGAAAAGTAGAAGAGAGAAACGGCAAATGAAATGGGTGGTTGTTCTGAAATGTGAAAATGTGATTTAATATAGGGTGATTTGAGAATTATTAAAATAGCATTCGAGTGGAATATTAACTAAGGGGTTTTCTCTAATTATTTTTTGGAAGGACATTTCGATAACTAAATTTCCTAAATGGGGGTTCTTGCTAATTATATTCGATGGAGGAATTATAGAGCTAATGGCCTCAACTAATACAAGTTTTCCCCCGTCGGGTGTCTCTAGTATGGGCCTAACAAACCATTTTTAATTTTTAATTAAGTCAAATTTTCTCATAACCAACATTGACAGCCCATTAGAGACTTTACACAATTTTTTTTCGAAAAAACAAGAAAAAACAAAAAAAGAAAAAGAAAAGAAAAATAGAGTTCCCTTCTTCAAACCTCAGTGCCAAAAACCCTACTGACTCTCCATTTGAGGTTCCATTTTCTGAAAACCACAACAGAGTTGCAGTGTACCTGAACATTTGATTTAAGATTGCAATGAATGTTCGGTGTCTAATTTCAAACGGAGCCCATGTCTGAACTCTTGACATCTCTCTTTGGTTTTGCTTTAGCCATGTTATTTTTCCTTCGCAGGCTCAAAACCTCTCCTTTTCATGGTGTAAGCTCATCGCTTTTCACTCCTTATTATTTCTTTTCACAAAATATACTCACTCATTTTTTCTGTTCCCGTTGCTCATTCTCCACAACTCTTAATTTTACCACCGATTCTAATGAACTTTTCAATTTGGAAACGATTAAGAAAGCCGTAATCGAAGAGAGATGGAATGATTTTCGGATTTCGGGATTCTTCGATTCGGCATTGTCCCCCATTTGGGTGTCGAAAATCTTGATCGGACTGAAGCAGGATCCTGCACTAGCTCTCAAGTTGTTCAAGTGGGCCGAAACCCAAATCGGTTTTCGCCATACGACTGAGAATTACTGCGTCGTTGCTCACATTCTGTTTTGTTCGAGAATGTACTCGGATGCCCACAATGTTCTTCGTCAATTGGTTATTTTACATAATAATAATAATATACAGCCGTTTCCTTCTTGTACTGTATTGGATGTGCTGTGGTTGACTCGGAATGTTTGCATTGCTGGTTATGGGGTGTTCGATGAGTTATTTAGTGTATTGGTTGAGTTGGGAATGCTCGACGAAGCTAGGGATTGTTTCTTGAAAATGAGAAATTTTAAAGTTATGCCGAAAGCACGGTCGTGTAATAATCTATTGCATAAGTTCTCGAAGGTGGAAGATAGAGCGTTGGCGAAGAAGTTTTTCAACGATATGGTTGAAGCTGGAGTAGCTCCGTCTATATATACGTACAACATAATGATTGGGTTTTTGTGTAAAGTCGGGGATTTAAAAGCTGCCAAAAGCTTGTTTATGAGGATGAAGAACACGGGTGTTTTTCCCGACGTTGTTACCTACAATTCACTTATAGACGCGTACGGAAAAAATGGGGAGTTGAGCGAGGCGGTTTGTATGTACGAGGAGATGAAAGAAGCCGAGTGTTTTCCAGATTTAATTACTTTCAATACGTTGATTAATTGCTTTTGTAAATACGATAAAATGCATACGGCGTTCACCTTTCTTCGAGAGATGAAGGAGAGCTGTATTAAACCTAACGTTGTGACGTATAGCACATTCATTGATGCTTTTTGTAAAGAAGGAATGTTGGAGCAGGGTATTAAGTTCTTTATCGACATGAGACGAGTTGGTTTGACTCCTAATGAGTTTACCTATACTTCTCTAATTGATGCTAATTTTAAATTGGGGAATACGGATAATGCTCTGAAATTTGTTAAAGAGATGTTCGAAGCTGCTCTGAAGTTAAATATTGTCACGTATACTGCATTGCTCGACGGGCTATGCGAACACGGTAAGATAAATGAAGCAGAGGAAGTTTTTAAGGCTATGGTGAAAGACGGGGTTGTACCGAACAGGATTATGTATACAGCTTTTATGCATGGATACCTTAAAGCCAAAAGAATCGATGATGCTATGAAGATTCTTGAAATAATGAAGGAGAATAATATCAGACCCGATTTAGTTCTTTACGGAACTATAATTTGGGGGCTCTGCAACGTGGGAAGATTCGATGATGTGAATGCATTGTTGGACGAAATGAAGGAGCATAATGTAGAGGTCAGTGAAGTGATATATACAGCCCTTATCGATTCCTATTTCAAGGCGGGGAAAAACGTAGAGGCACGGAATTTGGTTAGTGAAATGAAGGAAAGAGGAATAAATCCGACAATCGTGACGTATAGTTCGTTAGTTAATGGTTTGTGCGGATTGGGATATGTTCACGAGGCGATAGATTATTTTAATTGTATGAAAAGTTCTGGCTTGCAACCCAATGTTGTTGTCTATACATCACTCGTTCACGGTCTCTGTAAAAACGAACGCGTCGAGGATGCTAAGAAGGTGTTTGTGGAAATGACTGAGAGGGGATTGGTTCTGGATAAAATTGCATACACTTGTTTGATCGATGGGACGATGAAGCAGGGAAATATTGAGGAAGCGTTGGGTCTCGTAAAGAGAATGACTGAAAGTGGGATTGAGTTGGATCTTCATGCGTACACGTGTTTAATTTCTGGGCTGTCTAGATTTGGTCAGCTTGAGCAAGCGAGGGCGTTGCTTTATGAGATGATCGAGAAAGGAGTTGAGCCCGATGAAGTTGTTTACAGTTGCCTTATACACAAGTATCATGAGTTTGGTAACACGGAAGAAGCTGATTTATTACTAGACGAAATGACGGGAAGGGGTCATGCTCCTATTACTAGATGAGTTTGGCAATAAAAGCTTATGATTTTTTCTGATGTATTGTGACATTTGACGACATGATCTTGAGGCAACGCATTGAGTTCTTGAACTTCCAACTTGCAGTGAGAGAGGTAAACATCGAGCATCTTTGTTCCAAATTCGGTTTGCCCCCTCAAGCCCTTTATTTGAATTATAATTACTTATTCTGCTGCAAATGTATTGCATCTGTAGGTGTAGCTGATGATATTTAACGTTTATTTTCTTGGACTCGTCTTCTATCTATAGTTATTTGACAGTGTGGGGAAAACATATTAGCAATTTTCGTCTTCTGTCCCGAGCTTACTGAGTATGAATTATGCAAGTTTCATTGATTGCTCGTTACCTATGTACACATGAAAGTAGCAGATGAGTTGCATCGTCTTCTATGTGCAGTGGAATATGCATTATAAAAGAAGTTCACTATTTTATGCATTTGCAGAATATGCAATTTGTACTCACAATCAAGTGGGGTCTTACCACATTTCCTTTGAAAATATTTACCATTTAATTAGAAAATTCGTAAATATTACTTCAACATAGTTTCGATGTTGCGGCAAAACATGTCAAATTCAACTGTTTCAATTATCCGGATTTTACTTTTTGTGTGTTTCTTTTGTTCTCCGTAACCTGATATCTCTCCTGCACATTTGGAGACCGTCATTTTGGTAACAACTGTTGAAGAATGATTTGCATAAAAATCCAATCATTGCCCGTCATTAACTTTTGCATTACAGTCAGCATATGCTTTTGTCCTCAAATTTCGTAAATTTGTTTTACTTATTTGTGATTAGTTGTCTTAACACTTGATGCAGATTCCCACAGCGGAAAATACCGAGTTGAGGAATCATCTTTCCAAGTCCATGTTGTCAAATGAGTTACCGTATCATTCATCAAGGCGAATATGGGACCGACCCCTGATGAAATGAAAAAAAAACTACTTTTACGGGCCCTGCATTGTTCGAAACTTCTAAATTGAAGTTAACATCAGAAGTGTACACCTATGTGCTTTCTTCAAGTTGAATTGGTAAAGATTCTTCTGATATTCTATACACTTTTCTTTTTTTTTTTTCGAAAAAAAGCTTTTATCATGTTTTCCAAGAAGCGAGATGTCAACTTTAGCTTTACTGAATATCAAATTAACATAATTAAATCCGGGTTCAGTTTCTCACGAGTCCAATCAGATTTTAATTTTAGGAATCCTTATGATCTTTCTTTAGCCAACTTATTAATTTGAAGTATCTGTATAGGTTCTGCTGATGTCGTCGCAGTTTCCACATGAGTGAGAAATCTTGTCTGAAGAAGAATAATTATCTTTGGTCGTATTACAAGTGTGAGTTATGATAGCGTTTATTTAGTGCTCAGTTAGTTTAGTTGTTGTCTAATTCCTTTGTCTTTTTCTTTAATTCCTTTAATCAATTGTGATATTGCAGGTTCTGAGCTTAAATCCATCCTGGTTTATTATGAACATCATATGGCTCGTTAACGGTAGCGACATCTTTCCTTTTGGTACTTTTTGCACCGAACTCTTCCTTGATTATATTTTAATTTCTCGATTTACTTATGTCAATTCTTTTCATAATGAATTTTTTCAGTTCTCGGTTTTCTTAAATGATGTATCTTTGTAAGTTTGATGTATTTTTGTACCTCTTGCAGGTGGAGTTCGAAAAGAAAACTGAAAATCTCTGATCAAAATTCTCCAACTAAAGAAGTTTACGGTTGGCTCCATTGATTTATATTGCAGGGATAGAAGTTGCATGGATATTCTTCAAGTATAAAATGAACCCTCACTCTTTATTTTCTATTGAAATAATAATTATAAAAAAAAAAAACAAGATTATTTTTACTCCTCACCAGTGAGCATAGGCAGTTGGGGACTTCATTTTTGAAAAATCATCGCGTTCTTGAAGTATAGTGATGGTGATTTCGAATATTCACCCTGGAATTTTATGTAATTACCGTGCTCTTGAAGTATAGTGATGGTGATTTTCGATTAACATATGATATATATTTTTACTTGTTCATTTTAGCTGATCTCATTGTTTTTTTTGAAGCAACTTAGGCAATGTTTTGATTTATAATTTGAAATTTTTAATTTGGGGAAGGATGTGAAAGATTTGAGGAGTCGAACAAGCATTAACACTATTTATTTCCGATCAATCACCTTTTTTCACTCTGAAACTGAAGAATCTTATGAATTAACAACTAATGAGTTGTTTAGAAACCATAGTGACAATGTAGTCGGAAGCCTTAAGATTACGAAGGCAACGGAGCAGAACATTAAATAAATGGTATGTATTAAAATATTAACTGAAATGATTAGTGCAGGCACAATTTAATCGTGCAGACACTTTTTTTACCATTCTTGAAAAAACAAAAGGTAAATTTCCACAAAAACTCTCTCAAGCTTTTGTACTTCGATTTCGGATCCCGATCGAGACGATCAGATCGGAGGTAATTCTTACATTTTTTTGATTGTTTCGTTACGTAGATTACAATTATTGAATTATTTTTTTAAACGAAGCATTTTGTTTTACTCGTGTAGAACCACGCGAGTAGATTAATGTAATTTTTTTTTTAAATTCGTATGTTTTTTATTGAAAAAAATTAAAAAAAATTGAGGTCGTGTGTTATTAGGCGAGCTCGATGAACTGAGCTTGCGTTGTTTCACACGAGCAACTTTAATTTTATTTTTTTTAATTTTTTTTATTTTTTTTTAATTTTTTTTAATTTTTTTTTTGTTTAAATTAAATACTATTTCAGTTTTTTTGTTAAATTGTAGATGGCCGGAGGTAGAGGAAAAAGTTTAACGAGTCAAATTACGGGAAAAGGTAAGAGTTTAGTGAAAGCTTTAGGTCGGAAGTCGAACAATCCGGATGATCCGGATCGTATTAGAGATCGGGGAGTTCTTGCATCCTATCGTAGAAGGAAAGCGACGGTAATTTATGTCAATTTTAGCCAGAGTTATTTGATTTGATGATGCCCCCTGCTCAGTATCTCCATCTTGTACCCGGGAGGGGCAGGGGTCGTGGGGGACCGAGGATTAGGATTAGGGGATCGAGGGTTAGACAGTAGGATGATTATGACAGTTGTTTTTTATTTTGACTATTATTTTCCATTTTCATTGGTTATGTACTAGGATGATTGTTACTCATTTTTCTATTTGGATTGTGTGGAACAATTACTTGTTTTTCTGTTTTTATTGTTTTGAACGATTACTCGATTTTCTATTTTGATTGTGTTGGACTATTACTCGATTTCCTTTTTTATTGTGTCAAAAAATTATTCTATTTTCTATTTTGTATTTTAAATATGATTAAAAAAAATTAAAAAATTAAAAAAATAATTGTACTCGCGTAGTTTTACGCAAACAAAGACCATGTACTCGTGTAATTCAGCGTGAGCAAAAGCTCTTTGTTCGCGTGAAACTACGCGAGTACAATTTTTAATTTGTTTTTTTAAATGCAATTTAATTTATTATTAATTAAAAAAAACGTACTCGCGTGATTTCACGCGAACATGGATGTTTTGCTCGCGTGAAATCACACGACCAAAACTTCTCTGTTCGCGTGAAATCACGCGAGTAAGATTATTTTTTTTAAATATATTTTTACGGCTTATTATTATTATTATTAAAAAAAAAATTGTGCTCGCGTGATTTTACACGAGAACCAACTCAGGTCTCGCGTGATTTTACACGACCACTAAGAAGGTTCTCGCGTAAAATAACACGAACAAAAAAAAAATTATTCGTCTTCTCGTGTGATTTTGCACGAGCACATGCCATGTGCTCGTGCAAAATCACACGAGAAGACGAATAATTTTTTTTTTGTTCGTGTTACATGTGCTCGTGCAAAATCACACGAACACAATAAAATAAAAAATAAAAAATCAAGTACTCGCGTCGTGTGATATTACGCGAGCACATGCCATGTGCTCGCGTAATATCACACGAGTACTTGAAAATTCGATAAAAAACCAAAATATTACCTCCGGGTCTATATTTGTTGGATCCATTTTAGAAATTGTTGAATATCTAATTTGTTTTGCAATGAATGTTGAAATTTGGTTTTTAAAGAATTATAGGATTTAGAAATAAAAATGTAAAATGGTAAAAACTTAAAGTAAAAGGTAAAAAGTTATGGTAAAAAAATGCATGTTCGCCAAAATAGCGCATGCGTATATAACCACCCAAATATTAATACTTGAAATTTGAATATTAATTTAATCTTATGTATCATTCTTTTCATTTTCTTTGTTTTGATTTTCTGTAACGATACATCTTCTATTTGTGATAGGTATTATCTTTAAATTTTAAGACAATAATTTTCTTAAAGAAATTATATTTAATTTAGGAGTGTTAAAATAGTTGAGATTCTAATATAAGGTTGATTGCTGAAAAATAATATATTATCTAATGACTAATAGTATATAAAATAAGGGTGAATGGCAAAAAGGCCCATCACATGGGACTTAAATGCATTTTGGTCCACAAAAAAAATAGTCTCTCAATTAAATCCATCTCCATGTCTTTAGTCTAAAATACCCTCCATAATATAATTCTTATCAGTTCCACCCATTATGCTCTAACTTCCATTATATTACACATTGACCCCGGATTTAAATAAATATATCACATTAACTCCCATATTTTTTTTTCAGAAAATAATTTTTTTTCTGAAATGTTTTTTTTTCCGGCCAGATTCCGGCGTTGACCGCCGGAGACCGCCGGTCTCCGGCGTTGACTTTTATTTATTTATTTATTTATTTTAAACATTTTTTTCCTGAAATTCTTTTCCGGCCGGTCCACCACTGTTGACCGTCGGTCTCCGGCGTTGACTTTTTTTTTTTGAATTTTTTTTCTTAGAAAAAAATATTTTAATTAATATTACTGTCCTGGCTACAAAATTAATGTCTCATACAGTAATATTACTGTTTGGGACAGTAATATTATGAATATTATTTTCCCGAATAGTAATATTATTAATATTATTATCTAAAACAGCTAAATTACTGCTGGAGACAGTAATTTAGCAGCCAATGCAGTAATATTAATTAAAATAATTTTTTATAAGAAAATTTAAAAAAAAATAAAAAAAATTCAAGTAACAGTTAAATTACTGTCTCCGACAGTTAAATTACTGTCTCCGACAGTTAAATAACTGCAGGAGACAGTAATTTAGCAACGAATACACTAATATTAATTAAAAATAGTTTTTTTAAGAATAAAAAAGTCAATTAACAGTTAAATTATTGTCTCCGATAGTTAAATAACTGTTGGAGACAGTAATTTAGCAACGAATACAGTAATATTAATTAAAATATTTTTGAAGAAAAAAAAAGTCATTAACAGTTAAATTACTGTCTCCGACTGTTAAATAACTGCCGGAGACAGTAATTTAGCAGCCAAGACAGTAATATTAATTAAAATTATTTTTTTAAGAAAAAAAAAAATTTAAAAAAAAAAGTCAACGCCGAGACTCGGCGGTTGCAGTTGACCGGCCGAAAAAAAATTTCGGGAAAAAAAAAGTTTTTCAAAAAAAAAAAAAAAAGTCAACGCCGGTCAACGGCGGCGACCGGCGGTCTCCAGTGGTGGCGGTTCAAAATTGTGTTCAAAATTGAAATTAGGGTTAAAATTGGTTAATTGATGAAATTGGGCTAAATTGGGGTGTAAATCATGAAATTGGAGTTGAATTGGGTTTCAATGAATTGAGGGTAATTTTGGTATATATAAAAGGATTTTTCTTATTTGCAAATAAGTTTGAATGGGTTGGATTTATTTGAAAGATAAAAAAGTTGAATGTCCCTCTTTTAATTAAATGCGCTTGTCATGGGCCTATTTGCCATTTACCCTATAAAATAAATTGAAAATTAAGTATTTTCAACATAAATTAATACAACTAAATGAAAGATATAAATTAAAAAAAAAAAAAAAAAAAAAAGGATGCTAGAGACAACTTCATATGTTAGGACATATTTATCAAGTATCTTGAGTTAGTTAATTCATATATGACACGTGAAACCGATGATCCAACTTAACTACTTGTAGGCTCTATGTAGCACTATGTAGCACGAAAACTTCAACTACGTTTCCACGTTTCGAAAATGTTTCTTGTTGGAAACTCGAAAATACATGCCGGACACCTTATGGTCCATTTTGCAATTTCTAAATAGTTAGAAATGTGTATAAATAGCAAATTTTCATGTTGTTTCCCAAATTATTTACATGATTTAATGATCAATTGCAAATTGATAGTTGATCGTAAAAATTTATTTTGCATATGTTTCTATAAAAATAATTCATATATAAATAAAAACTTATATATGTTTATATAGAATATAAACATATAAATAATTCATATATATATATATATATATATTCATCCCTATACTTTTAATATTTACACATTTCCCCAAAGTTCCCGTATCCCTATTTTTGGATCATGCTGCTTCCCTGTATCGCCGATTCTGTGTCCGTGCTACATAGTTTATATGTAATAATTAGTGCATAATCATAATTTATTGTTACCTTGGTGTTGTAATATCATCATTATATTATTTTTTGTTATTATTGAAAATTTAGGTGAGATATGTTTTGTGACTGGAGTCGCAATAGTTATCGATCATCAGTTTCACGAATAATTTTCTTAAAAAAATGGTAAATGAGTAACTATAGTGTGTAGTGACCATTGATGTTTTTGAAAATATATTTTTACCCTTGACCATATATTGAGTAATTAGAAAGACAGAGACTGAGATTAGGTCTAATTACATACATAAACACTGTACTTCTTACATTAAAAAATATATATTAAACATACACCTCTTATATTATAATTTTAATTAAAATTTAAATTAATTAAATACTAATAACCAAATAATATTTTTATAATATATTTTTGATAGAGAATTTATATTAAAAATTAATACTATTTAAAAATATATAACATAAATTTTATTGCATATTTGGCTTATTTTCATTTTGCTCCCTTGGAATGTAGCATTTCACACTTGACGCCCCCGAAAAAAACTTGTAGCATTTTGAAATGAAATTTTTCTTTGGTGTGATCAAATATAATTTTAATAAAATAATTCACTATAAAATTATTAAATTATTGAATAGGTATGTATGCATTTAATTAATTTTATCGGAATTGGTAAAAAACAAAATTCTTTTTTTTTTTGTATGAAATATATTTTTTTATGTAATTTTGTGAAAAAAATAGTTGAAGGGTGGAAAAATTAAAATTGTAATCTGTACCAAGATGAGAAAAAACTTTTGTATGGATGTTAAATTGAGGGTATTTTCATCTGTGCAGGAGTACTTATTTTTGTGCTAGAAAGTATTATGTTAAACTGTTTATTTTCATCTACCATTAAATTATTTTCTCGCTAAAATTACTTGAAAATCAAATTTTGTTATGTAAAATAATGCTTTGCCAATATTTATGGACATCTTCACCATAAAACACACTACCATGTAAACTCTCTGGCGACTTAGTATTACCCACACATTGTGAAATACAATGACCCACATTTCTATTGATATGGAATGTAGATACTAAATAATGTGCATTCTGGAAACATATTGTCTATCGCTTCATGAGTCTTAGCTCTCTATATGTTGTAAGTACACCCGGTAGACTCGGGGACGGAAAACCTTCTCACATTGGTCAATTTCCATCTTTGTTTTCATGGAGCATAAATACTGCTGCAACAATAAATTTCAAACCTATGGGTGAAACACCAATAATCTCCAACAAAGGCACTTTGTACTATTCTTTTTCTTTTTTTCTTTTTTTTTTTTTTTTTTTTTTTTTTTTACTTAAAGTCGATCTCCAACAAAGGCACTTTGTACTATTTTTTTTTGTACTTAAAGTCGACCAGTAAAACGTACGGTAACAACCTCAATATTTCGACGCACTAGGGATGAGCCCACATCATATCAATTTCATGCGTAGTTAGATTAGCGTGAATCCACTTATAATAGTTATGTTCCCAAAGCAACCCATCCTAATGTTGTAGAATTGTATGCCTGCCCCTCGCATGCTTTTTCATTCTCGTTTTTGCATTGTATATATGTCTCTAATGCACATTCTTGACTAACTTCTGATCTTTCAAGTGTGCTAAATTATTCTTCAGCGACACATGGCTTTTTCCTAACTTTCAGTAACGGTCAACTCCTGAGTCATTTTACTCGACCCATGCCCTGACATATATATTGGATCACGATTATACTTCCCCTGTAATACTCTTAAGTCCCCTCTACCCCGTAATTTTGGACTCCCACCAACTGAAAAAGCACAATTATATTTTTTGGTACCACCCATCTCGGATTTTCCACATTTATGTTTGTTGCAGTTACTCGTTTCATCCTAAATAGATCACAAGTCACAAGTCAGATATAATCTATTCATATGACTACTTTTGTTAACCAACCTTACACCAAGACTCCTATGGATCGTCATCGGCCAATGTATCAACTTATCTATCGAGTTAAACAAGTTTGTGACTTCAAAAACTCATTGCGATCAAATTCAAATGTAGACGAATTTTGTTGGTTTTCCTAAAACAAAATTTTGAAAAAGAACAAAAAAGAAAAAAACATTTTTTAGTGTCACGCTGGTTTGGGTGTCCAGAACAACGAACCACGGCCAAGTTGGGAGCCCGAAAGCATTTTCCACGCTCATATTGGGTGTGGATTGTACTTTAGTGCGTGGATCGTACTTTTCAAGTTGGTCGTGGAAATAGGTTTTTGGGTGCGCGTTTTGGTTGTCATCTCTTTTCTTCAGATTTATCGAACGAAAACATAAAAATTTTACCTCATCGTGATGTGTATTCCAATCATCGATGCACTCATTTTTGTTTGTAAATCGCTTCAACAAAACAGCATGAAATAAAATATAGGGGCCTTAGGATATAGGTCCCTGGTGACAAAACTTATTTGAACTAAATGACAAATCTAACTAAACATTTGCTTCACATCCTTTGTAAATTTTATTCCAAAAATGCCCTCCACACACAAAATATGAAATTTGCATCAAATAATATTTAAACTGCGTTTATCATTTTTTATTATGCATTTAACATTTTCATTTTGCATCGAACATTTTTTTTTACTTAGAACACAATACTTTTTTTTTTATTATTATTATTCATTTTCGTATTTTTTTAGTAGAAATCTATTTTTTCCATTCTTTTCTACGTAATATTGAAAATTATAAATTTAAAAAAAAAAAGAAAATCGGTCTCAGTCATATATATACACCCATAGGAAACTGTAGTAATTCGTAGTAACCCGTAGTAATCCATAGACATCTGTGACAGCATATTCTTGAAACCCTAGCCTCTCCTTTTAACCCTAGCCGTCAAACACCCATAGTAACCCATAGACATCAACTCGAAAAATCTTGGATCCATACCACCAAACCCTAGATCCACACACCAAACCCTAGATCCGTGACGCCAAAGGCCACCCATCCCATCCACGCCACTAAAGATACCACCCACCCCAGCCACGCCGCCATCATCTACCCCAGCATCACCGCGCCACCAATACCATTCTCGAAGTCCGAGCGCCGCCGTCGCTGGCCAGCGTCACCCTCGAACTCCGAGCGCCGCGCGACCACAACGGCTCCTCCATCGTCGTCGCTTACTTACCTTCATAACTACCTTCCCGATGTTGCTGCCTCCACCGCCATGGTCGGCGCCATTGCCACCACCTTCTTCAAGCAGGGAGTGGTGACGAGAGAGAGTGAGATTGAGCGAGAGAGAGCCATAGAAAGCGAGAAAAAGAGAGAATAAGAAGAATAGATCTGACGGAGAAACGTAAATAATTAGTTTATAAAATTTAGGGTATAAGGGTAAGATAGGGATTAATTTTTTTTTAGGGATGTGAGGCATATATTATTTCAAATTAAGGATTTAATTAAAAAAATGATTTAAACTTGTCATTTAGTTCAAATTATATTTTGTTTGAAGGGTTCCTAGCATATTACCCCTAAAATATAATAGCTTGCGAGGGTACGTTCTTTCTAGAGATATAAAGGAAAAGTAGAGTGAAAATTTCGGCCAACGGTATTGGTGGTATACATGAGACGGTATTTATCAAACCCCTTATCCTATACTACATAGCTAGGGGTGGAGATCGGAGGGATCGGATCGGAATCCACCCTTTCGGAAAAATTCCGATTTTTTTCGGAAGTAAAAATTCAATTCCGATTCCGATTCCGAAATTTTCGGGTCATTCCGATTCCGATTCTGAAAATTTCGGTCGGAATTTCGGAAATTTCGGAATTGACGGCGGCTTGGTGGTTTACGGCGACTGCGTTGCTTCTTCGCCGGAGCAGCACCATACGTCGACTTTGAGAGAGCAAATTCTTCACCTATTCTGCAAAGACTCCTTTGGAATTTTGAAAATGGTGGAGAAGGGGTTAAACAACGAATCTCGAAGAATTAGAAGAGGTGAGCAGAAGAACTTTTAACAATCAACAAAGAGAAAAAAAAGAGAGAAATAGGTGGAGAAGAAGAAGTGGGCGGCGGAAAGAGCAGATGGGAAATGGTGTGTGCGGCGCAAGAAGAGAGAGTTGATTGAAGTGGAAGAAAATTAGGGTTTTGGAAATTTTTAGTATTTACGGTTTAGTCCTCAAAATTTATAAAAATTACTTGTAAATGGGCTCTCAAGTGGGCCGGTTATTCCTTTTAGATATAAAATCAAATGCACCCAATACACAAAGGTTTAAGTTAACTTAATGAAGTAGTCAATGGAAAATAAAAGTATAATATAGTAATTGTTGTAAATAATATGTGTGTGTGGGGTTTCCTAACATAACCACCCAACTCCCCACTAAATCACTAACCTACCCCATGTCTTCCCATTATGTGTTAGTGGTAGAATAACCTCTTATGTAACTTCCCTTGTAACTCCCGGTGGTTTTTCACCTATATAATGGAAGTCTCCCTCCCCCATATTTACACCCTTATTAATCTCTCTACGGATTTTTGTCTTTGCATTCTCTCTCTATATTATATTATTGTTGTCATACTTTATTTTCCACAATCATCAAACCGAAGAGCAATATCATTAGGGCGATTTACAACACGTTATCAGCACGATTTGTTCGCGGTGATCGTGGAAGAACACTTGTTCGTGGGGCTAGGATACTTGGAGAAATTGTGAGCGTGGTTCGTTTGTGAGACGGTGATCTGCTTTAGAAGAACGTATAATCTTCCCGGTAGTAGTTGAATTTTATCAATTTCGAGTAAGCCCTAATCCCATGATTTTTTTTATAAAATTTGAAATGTCATGAAATATATGAAGTATATGAGATCTCTTGATTATATGTGAGTAATCAGTATGCATGATTATTTAT
Organism: Erythranthe guttata; assembly: GCF_056151865.1. Classification (NCBI taxonomy): domain Eukaryota; kingdom Viridiplantae; phylum Streptophyta; class Magnoliopsida; order Lamiales; family Phrymaceae; genus Erythranthe; species Erythranthe guttata. Next base: position 12,081,046 of record NC_142544.1, on the reverse strand, counting down.
TTGTGATTACTGTCGGATATTGATTATCTTTTTAGAAATGTCAGTATATTATAATGTCTTGCTCACTAGCCTCTTGATTTCGAATACTTCTCTTACCTGATGCGAAAACCACTATGAATGGTTCATTGGTAAGAAATTATATATTAAAACAGATTTAAATCCATGTATATACATGCAGTGATGAACGGGTTAGTTTAATAATCATTAACTGTTGGAATATTTTTCAAATTAAATCGGGAAGTATCATACATGTTATTTATGGTTATAGCATGATCAATTATATGATTTATCGAGCATGCTATGTTATGTTCAGATTACAATATAAAATTTAACTTGACTGGCCCAATGTTTATTTCTTTACGTGTAAATTCTTGACAATATTTGATTCGCATTTATACTTTGCCTATTTATATTAGGATGGAACATTTGAGCAAACTTGATTTCACCCCTTTGAATGTATCTGGTGAGAACTATGTGAGTTGGACAATGGATGTTAAGATCCATCTCACTAGTAAGAAATTGAGGATGGCAATTGTCAAGGAAAATCTGCTTAACGAAGCCCATAAGGCTGAAGCTATGATTCTGATTAGGAGGCACCTAGATGAGGTCCTCCGTTTGGACTACTCATCGATTGAGGATCCCCAAATACTATGGGATGCCCTGGCTAGTCGATTTGATCACCAAAAGACAATCCTCTTGCCTGAAGCAAGAAACAAATGGATTCACTTACGGTTTATGGACTTCAAAACCGTTAACGAGTATAACTCTGAAGTATGTCGCATCAAATCCACCCTGGAGTTTTGTGGAGAGAAACTAACTGATGCTGAGATTCTAGAGAAGACATACTCTACATTCCCTGCCTCACATATGATACTGTCTCAACAGTACAGAGCCAAGAACTATACTCAGTTTTCAGAGTTGGTCACAGTTCTGCTCCTTGCCGAGAAGAACCTTGATCTTCTTTTGAAGAACAACCAGGCTCGACCAGTTGGTACTCGACCTTTGCCAGAAGCAAATTTGGTCAATCGAAATCCTCAACCTTTGCCAGAAGCAAATTTGGTCAACAAAAACAATCGTGGTGGAGGCAGAGGCCGTGGGTTCAATCGTCAAGTGAGGGGAAGAGGTAATAGGGGCGGACATGTTCCTTATAATAGGCCACCTAATGGTCCCCCACAGTATGGGCAAAGGGGGAATATGCCAAGAGGAGGTAACAATGCTCGACCTAGAGGTGCGCAGCAGAATAGAGCCCCGAATCAGAATCAAAATCAGAATAGAGATACATGTCATAGGTGTGGTGGAACTGGGCATTGGTCACGCACCTGTCGTGCGAGGAACATTATGGTTGGTGGTGTAAATAACAATGCACCACCGGAGACCAACCTAGTTGAGATAGACGTTCTCAATGAGGAGCCCATTGCTCGACTCCCAAATCTGGGCACATCTGACCCAATGACCCAGTTTGGAATATGATTAGAATGTTATTTTATGAGTTTAGACACTATGTTCTTTTATGTTTCTAGTTTATCAGTTTTAACTTATGTTATTTATTTGGTCATGCTTATGAACCAATTTCGTATTTGGATTATGTTTGTGCTTTATTTTCTGGACTATATTTTATGTGGTTATGTTTTAATTCAATTTTTATGGTACTCGGTAGAGTTATCTTGTTTGGATTTTATTAAAGTATTTTAAATTGCGGAATATATGATTAGATTTATTTATCTTTCTAGACATGGCATGTGGGGATGAATGTCTGACAGATAGTGCGACAACGCACACTATCCTTAGGGATAAGTCATATTTTGATAGTTTCATGTCTAGTAAGACTTCTTTGACTACTATATCAGGCACATCTAGTATAATAGATGGTTATGGTAATGCCCATATTATGTTACCTCATGGCACAATTCTGAACATTAGAGAAGCTCTTTATTCTCCACGTTCCAGTAGAACGCTGCTGAGTTTTAAAGATATTCGAGCCAATGGTTATCATGTTGAAACAACTGATGAAAAGGGGATCGAATATATGTGCATCACCTCTAATGTGTACGGCCAGAAGCGTACCTTGGAAAAATTAGAGGGACTTTCGATAGGGTTATATAGGACCAAAATTCGAGTGCCAGAAGCACACCTTGTCGATTGCTCGAAGTCTAGTGATCCGAGCAAATATTTTCTATGGCATGACCGACTGGGACATCCGGGTCAAAATGTGATGCGCCGAATTATTAACACATCTATTGGGCATCCACTAACAAATAAGGATCTTGTACACAATGATAAGATATGTGTACCCTGTTCTATTGGAAAACTTGATCCTATGCCAGCTTATGCACAAACTAGTAAAGATTCTCTTGGTTTCTTGGAACGAATCCAAGGAGATATATGTGGCCCCATCTCACCACCATGTGGACCTTTTAAATATTTTTTGGTGATGGTTGATGCTTCGACTAAGTGGTCACAGGTCGATTTGTTGTCTACGAGGAATGCTGCTTATGCTAAACTCCTCTCTCAAATAATAAGATTGAGAGCACACTATCCAGATTATCCCATTAAGTCTATTCGACTGGATAATGCTGCAGAGTTTACGTCGCGGTCTTTCGACGAATATTGCATGTCTTTAGGTATTGACATAGAACATCCTGTAGCGCATGTTCATACCCAAAATGGCCTTGCAGAGGCATTTATTAAGAATTTACAGAGGATTGCACGAACTTTGGTAATGTGCACCAAACTTCCAATCTCTGCTTGGGGCTATGCAATATTGCACGCAGCTATGTTATTACGATTGAGGCCCACTGCAACCCAACCATATTCTGCGTTACAGTTGGTGTCCGGAAGTACACCTAACGTTTCTCATTTACGCACATTTGGGTGTGCAGTTTATGTGCCGATTGCTCCGCCACAACGGACCAAGATGGGACCTCAACGTAGATTGGGCATTTATGTTGGTTACATATCACCATCTATAATACGATATTTAGAACCCTTGACAGGCGATCTCTTTACCGCTCGATTTGCGGACTGTCACTTTGATGAGACCGTTTTCCTGCCGTTAGGGGGAGGAAAGAACGTTCACACTAACGTTCCTGAAGAACGGCGTGAAGTTGTATGGAATGACCCCACTGTGTCTCATCATGATCCCCTTACTTCAGTCAGAGAGTTTGAAGTACGTAGACTCATAGATCTACAGAAAGTAGCCAATAATATGCCAGACTCATTCTCTGACTTAGAAAAAGTGACGAGATCTCATATACCAGCTGCAAACGTGCCTGCAAGGATAGAAGTCCCAGAAGGACAAAACGTGGGAAGGCCATCAGTCCCTGCTAACCAATCATATCTCCCTGCCCAGAAGAGGGGGAGACCAATTAGATCAAAGGGTTCTCATCCCCGGAAGCGGATGAATGCCCAACAGTTGAATGAGGTTAGCAATAGCAATAATGGGATCCCACCCGATCCATCTCATGAAATAGTTCCGGACTATGGATCCGTCCTGGAGACGAAATCGGGGGACGCCTCGACATTAGTATCCATTCCCGAGAATAGAGAAATCTCGGTTAGTTATTCATGCATGAATGAGGTGTGGCATCGGGATGAAATAATCATCAATGATGTGTTTGCTTACACAGTAGCTACTGAAATTGTATCGAGTGATGATATTGAGCCTCGATCAATTGATGAATGTAAACAGAGGGATGATTGGCCGAATTGGGAAAAAGCAATCCAGACTGAGTTTGACTCATTGGTAAAAAGGGGAGTGTTTGGGCCGGTAGCTCCTACACCTCCTGGAGTTATACCCGTGGGATATAAATGGGTATTCATAAGGAAAAGAAATGAGAAAAACGAGATTATGAGATATAAGGCTCGTCTCGTAGCACAAGGATTTTCTCAGCGACCTGGGATTGACTTTGAGGAGACATATTCTCCTGTTATGGATGTTATTACATTCAGATATCTAGTCAGTTTGGTTGTATCCGAGGAACTGACTATGCAGCTCACGGATGTGGTCACAGCTTATCTATATGGGGATCTAGATACGAGTATATATATGAAAGTTCCTGAAGGACTTCGATTACCCGAAGCAATTAGTTCCAGACCACGGAACACGATCTCAGTTAGGTTGAGACGATCACTTTATGGCTTGAAACAATCTGGAAGAATGTGGTATAATCGCCTAAGTGAATACTTGCTCGGAAGGGGATACGTGAACAATGATATTTGTCCTTGCGTGTTTATTAAGAAAACATGTTCTGGGTTTGCTGTTGTAGCAGTTTATGTTGATGATATGAATTTGATTGGGACTCCTGAAGAAGTCCGTGAAACAGCCCAACTCCTAAAACATGAGTTTGAGATGAAAGATCTCGGTATGACTAATTTCTGTCTCGGACTTGAGATAGTACATCGTGCTGATGGAATTTTGGTCCATCAATCGAACTACATCCAGAAGATGTTAAGACGCTTTAATATGGATAAAGCGAAACCATCGAGCACGCCTATGGTAGTCCGATCATTGGATAGGTCGAAGGATCCGTTCCGTCCTGTGGAGGAGGACGAAGAAGTGTTACCACCTGAAGTGCCGTACCTAAGTGCAATAGGCGCATTATTGTACTTAGCTCAATGTACTCGACCTGATATCGCATTTGCGGTAAATTTGCTAGCAAGGTTTAGCTCAGCACCAACACGCCGCCATTGGAATGGTGTAAATGATGTATTTCGTTACCTTAAGGGTTCAATAGACATGGGTTTGTTCTATCCCTATGCATCATTAAAGGATGCAAAGCTTGTGGGTTATGCTGACGCCGGGTATCTGTCTGACCCACACAAAGCTCGTTCCCAAACTGGATATGTGTTTACCATTGGGAACACAGCTGTGTCTTGGAGGTCTACAAAACAGACTTTAGTTGCCACCTCATCGAATCATGCAGAGATTTTAGCACTTCATGAGGCAGTGCGTGAATGCACTTGGCTTAGAGCCATGAATGGGCATATTCGAGATTCCTGTGGATTGGCTACCACAGAAGATCCTACGATCATATTCGAGGATAATGCAGCGTGCATTGAACAAATGAAGACGGGCTTCATTAAAGGTGACAACACCAAGCACATAGCTCCAAAGTTTTTCTTCAATCAGCAACAACAAGAGCTCAAACAAATAATGATCCAGCAGATCAGAAGTCAGGATAATTGCGCTGATTTATTTACTAAGTCATTACCTAAAGTCACTTTTGAAAAGCATGTTAAGGCTATTGGCCTGCGTAGATTATCTGAGCTCGCTCCCTTATAGACATTAGGGGGAGTTAACTTGAGGGGGAGTACCCTGTAGGTACTCAGTATCCAGAAGATACCTAGATGCCCTATTGTACTCTTTTTTCCTTTTTGCGGGATTTATTTTCCCACAGGGTTTTTGGTTATCTGCTAAAGGTTTTAACGAGGCAATATAGCTGATTGGAAAGATTGTGCGTTGTACTCTTTTTCCTAACCGAGGTTGTTTTGTCCCATTGGGTTTTATTACTCGGAAGGTTTTAATGAGGCAACATGAAATGCACAATAGTGGTTTTGATAGGAATCCCCAAGGGGGAGTGTTGTAAATAATATGTGTGTGTGGGGTTTCCTAACATAACCACCCAACTCCCCACTAAATCACTAACCTACCCCATGTCTTCCCATTATGTGTTAGTGGTAGAATAACCTCTTATGTAACTTCCCTTGTAACTCCCGGTGGTTTTTCACCTATATAATGGAAGTCTCCCTCCCCCATATTTACACCCTTATTAATCTCTCTACGGATTTTTGTCTTTGCATTCTCTCTCTATATTATATTATTGTTGTCATACTTTATTTTCCACAATCATCAAACCGAAGAGCAATATCATTAGGGCGATTTACAACAGTAATAATAAATTTCGGAAAATTTCGGTAAATTTCGGAAATATTTTCGGAAATTTCGGAATTATTTCGGATCGGAATTCGGAAATTCCGAATATTTTATATAAAATTCCGATTCCGATCCGATTTTTTTCGAAAAATTCGGAAATCGGAATTTCGGAAATCGGACTATAAAAAATCGTTCCAAAATCGGAAATAATCGGATCGTAATCGGCGGAAATCGGAAATTTCGTTCCAATTTCCACCCCTATACATAGCCAATGTGTTTGCTTCGACGATCCTTCTGGGATCAGTATTTTTAAATTCATCCATTATGAAAATTTGTAATATTATAATAAATATATATTTATTATTTCTTAAATATTTTTGTTCAATGTACTTTTGCTTTGCATTTGTAGTGTCGCAGTATGTATATACTTATTATTGCAATGTAAATTCTGCATTTTTTTGTTGTACATATATTTATCAACACTAGGCAGTTGCACATGCATTGCTTGAGTCTTGTTAATTTTACTATAATTAAAAGAAATATCATATTTGACAGAAAAAAATTTCGTTGAAAGGGTACATTCTAAGAAAAATTGTCCTTGATTTTACCATTGCTTTTTTCAAAGTTTGAACAAGTGAAGTCTCTTTCTTTGATAATCCTCCAATGTAAGAGTGTCCTGCAAGTTTTAAAACAAGTTGTGGTCGTGAATACCACTGCCAACAGTCAATTCTCACCCAACATTTTGATCTTCCTTGCCTTCTTTTGTCCCCTTCAATTTAAACAGACAATTGCACTTCTTAGATCCGGTGCTCCTTTTTCCCTGTCTTTGATTATCTTCACTGGGCGCCTTCTTGCCAGCATAAAGGCCCCCCACGCTCACAACCAACAATTACATACGGTCTCCAACGTCACCCCCCCCCCCACCGTCATTCGAACCCGCGATCATCATTACCATTCTCATTCGTTTAGATACTTCACGAACCCATTCCAATAAAGCTTCTTTTGTTAGAATTTTTCTGACGTGGTAAACACATGGGAGCAATCGATTTACATAAAAGTGGAGAACTTAAGTAAATTTGTAACAGACAAGATTCGAAATATAAGAGTCGAATTCGTGGGACATTTCGACACCAATGTGTCGAAATTTGAGTTTTTTAAATTAATGCGTATTTTCAAATTCTCGACACAAAAATGTCGAAAATTGAGTTATTAAAATTAATTCGTATTGTACAATTTTTAATAAGTAAGTGTCGATTTTACTGGGCATTTTTGACACGTTGATGTCAAAAATTCACTGTAATTCCACGTATAGGTGTTGAAATGTACAATATGTATTATTATTATTATTTCATGTCGATACATACATGTCGAAAAAAATACAAATTTTCGACATGTATGTGGCGAAAATTGATGGCGGGTTTACAAAAAAATTTCAAAATCGACTTTGAAGCTCCAAAAAGACACGGATACATACCTTAATGGGTTCTCATTGTCTTAAACTACCATTTTATTGTCATTTGACTCCATTTTACAAGTTGTGTAAGGTTTTGATTTCATTAGTTTTGAGATTTTTTAGGAGGGTTTGTCAGTAGGAACAATGAGGAGGAGGTGAGGGGTTTGTGAAGAAGGAGAGGGGTTTGAGATGGTTTTGTGTTTCTGGTATTGAAGAAAGAAAAATGAGATTTGTAATGTTTTTTTGGTTTTGATTTTCATTAAGGGTATTAATGTTATTAACTACTTATTATCTAATTTTTATTTTGGTGTTATTAAAGTAAGAAAAATCTGGTATTAGTTCCATCCATCCCATTTAAAATTAGTTACAGGTAGTTAATTCCAAAATTGAAGATGTTTCAATTTCACGACTAACTATCAAAACCTAAAATAAAATAAAAAAAAAAAGAAAAAAAAAAAAGGGTTAACTATAGATAAATATTCAAACACAAACTTAAAGCGCGGATCCGTCCCTACAAATGTTTCATAGGCACATCAATCCCTAATGCAGAGTTTTACATGTAGTTCAGTCCATATGTTTGCATTTTTATATTATCTCTCTCTCTCTCTCTCTCTCTCTCTCTCTCTCTCTCTCTCTCTCTCTCTCTCTCTCTCTCTCCTGTTTTTCTCTTTCTTTTTTCTCCTTTCTTTCCTTGCCCGTTGCAATTCAAAACTCAATTTTCAGTTATTTTTCTTCAAGCAGCAAACGAAAAGGAACACAAAAAGGCGCAAGAAGATAACTCCTAAATCAATACAAATGAAGCAACAAGAACAAAGAAAAGGAAGAACCAAAATAATAGAAGAAGAATAAAGCAAAAGAAAAGGAGGAAAGAGACCCATTTTCAAAGAATGGTGTTTGGGAAGAAACAAGATTTGTTTTTTTTTTTTATTCTAGCCACATATTGAAGATGTTTGATGGTTTGATATAGGATCTGTGAAAGACGGTTATCGTATTATTTTTTGAAATATTTTGTTTATTTTATGTGGCTGCACTAGTATATGTCGTATTAAACAGTAGTATTTATTAGTGTGGTTGGATGGTGTTGAAATAAGCGATGAAAAGTACTAGTATTGCTAGTCATCTAGTACAATAATTGTGTCAACATAGTACGCATACGTCTATAGTCAAGTATATTTGGTTCAGTGGTGAAACACGTGTTCTCTATGTGAGTATCATGTCAACATTTTGAACTCCAAATCCAACACCATTGTTCATCAATTTTTAAATAGTCATTTTAAAATATATTTTATGTCCCTCCCGCACTCACTAATCACTAGAATTTCTATGAAATTGGTACAATTTAGTTCATTATAATTATGATACACTTTATTCTACAGAAAAGTACATGCATTACACAGGTGATGCACGTGTTGTCCATTCATAGAGTATTCTTCTTTTCATGACAAAGTAGATGTTCTCCGTTAATATGGTATACTTGCATTATAGATATTATTTTGGGACCAATGCAACAATATAAACTCATTTTATGAGGCATTCCTTCATTTTATGACTAACTAGTAAATGACCCCCTTGCATTGCACGTGATTTATGATTTTTGTTAATTATTTATATATTTATTAATAATTTACTTAATTATTATAAATAAATATTTAATAAATTAATGATATGATTTAGTACTATGTTAATGCAGATTTCCGATCATATTGATTTTGCTTGATCTTGATGTAGCACAGTGCATAACAAAATCATGATATTCATTACTTAAAAACTTTTAAAAATAGTGTAACAATTATCATTATTCTTCTTCTTTCGTCTAATCCATTTTTTGTGACGCTTTTTTTTTTCTCTCGAAATTCTAGTATCCACATTGATTTAAGGGTTTTTATGCATAAGTCCCTGCCCAACCATCTTTATTATTCTAGGTTCAAGGGTTATATCTCTTTTGCCAATAAGCCCATCTATTTAATATGTACTATAAATAAATGAAAAATTAATATATATGAGAAAATTACCCCCAACCCTTAAAACTCCAATCCTTAAAACTCAATTCTAAATTGTAACCGCAATTTAACTTCAGTTTAAGCGATTTTGACCACAAAAATCCAATTTTGACTTTTTCTTTTTTTCAACCTTTCTTTTTTTCTAAACGTTTTTTTGCCGTCAGTTTTCGGGGTTTACTTTTTTTTTTTCCGCCTCTGGTTTCCGGCGTTGACTTTTTAATCATTAAATTTTGTAATCTTTTTTATTTACGCTCGCCGTTGAACGTTGACCGTAACTGTACTGTTACTAACAATAATTATACTATCGATGATATTAATTGTACTGTCATTGAAAGTACATTTACGTAATTCACCTGTCTTTGATAGTACATTTACGTAATTGTATAGTCAATGAAAGTACAATTACTGTCAACCACAACAATATTATTATTTTTTTGGCATTTTTTTATTTTGTTTGATTTGTTGACAAGTCAACGTAATTATATTACTGTCGTTGACGGTAAAATTACTGTAAAAACAATAATATTACTGTCAACCACATCGATATTATAATTTTTTTGGCCTTTTTTTCTTTGTTGGGTTTGTTGACCAATTAACGTAATGATATTATTGTCTACTATTGTAATATTACTATAAACACAATAATATTATTGTGGTTGACGGAATATTATTGTCATTACAGTAATATTACTGTGGACCACATCAATATTAATTCGTTTGACTTTTTATTACGTTTGCCTTTGTTGAATGGTCAAAATATTAATATTACTCTATTACACAATTGTTGACATCAAATTGAGAATAAATTACAAATTAATGGCCTGAATAAATTTGTTATTAATTCGGATCTCGATTAAAAGCCCATAATAAATTTAGGCTTATATCAATTGTTTGATATTACATTACAAATTAATAAAAAAATTAAATCGGTTATCAATTTGGATCTCAAATCAAAGCCCGTAAACAATTTCGGCTTTATATCGAAGTCCACACTAAATTTGGACTCCGCGAATGTGTAATGTGAGTTAACTCAAAATAAGTACTAAATTCTTATTCATTTGTGTTAACTATTTGGGCTTATAAATCTAGTCCACATGAAGTTGCAAGTGTTCAAGTCCACCGGTCCAAGTTTCAAGTCAAGAAACCCTAAACCGAGGCTATAAAAGTAGGTCTCAAATACTTACAAGTACATATGTACACATACAAGGATAGGCTAAAATAATTCTAAAGTCTAGCTAATGTATAAGCATATACAACCATTGAAACTCCTTAAATTAAAAAAATATATAAGTGGGCATTTTTATTTTTTTAGGGTGGCAAAATTTCTTTCTTCTGGAGGGGCGGCTCCTCCCCTTATGGTGCCTTAGTTATGCCCCTACTTTCATCTACCATCAACTACGAAAGATTTACTTTTAAATTTCATCTTTTAATTTATATAAATTTATTGAGCGCAAATATCACTTTCTCACTTCGTCCTCTGACCTCAAATCACTTTATCCCCTCGTACTCTCAATTGCATTGATTTACCGCGTGCACTTGTACAATCGTCCCAATGTAACCCACGCTGTCAATTTTCACGATTTTGACCTTGAAACCGTTATTCAAGGTCTAAAAATTACAGGAATGGTGAATTCTTTGTTCAAGTTCTTTTGTTTTCAATGTCAATTCTAAACTTTTTGCCTTCAGTTCCTCATTTGCACGTGAAAAGTGTTCAACCATTTGCTTAAACTCTTCGTTTTTTCTTAAGCTCTAACATCCTTTTGTTGACAATAGAACCACAACCTCGAGCTCGTTCACACAAAGAAGGATCGACCCATTTGAAAAAATTATAGTAATTCACTGGATAATTACAGGACATGCATATTCTCTAAGAAAGCATATAAAACCTTAAAAAACTTACCATAACAATTGATTCTATTTTCATTAAAATTAGTGGTTGAGTTTCTGCTACTCCAGCTTTTTCTCATGTTACTTGAGTCCATACTTTATGATTGTGGTGAACTATTTCCAGCCATACCTTTGTTGTGGAAGAAAAGAACCAAAAATCGTGAAGGAAGTTGCTGAGGTTTTTTTAGGGAAACTGATTAAATTTGGGAATTTGGATGGAGGAGGGGAGTGGAAAATCGATGCAAACTATTTAAACCCGGTAAGTGGGCATTTCAGTAATTTTCAGACCAAACACCCTCAGTGATTGCCTTGGGGTAATTGTGTGTGTGTTGGGGGGGGGGGGGGGGTTTGGGATTTTGCCCATTTACATATGTTTTATCCTCAAGTTACTATGAATATAATGATATTAATAAAATTAAAAATATTTAACAAATTAATTATTTTGATATAAACAATAACATTACATGTATCACACCCTCCAAAGTTTAATCAAAATCAAATTAGAAAGCTAAAAAATCTACTTAATTTTGAATAATTTATTATTTAAATACTGAAAGTATTTTGATAGCTACATATGATAGTGAGTATTAATAAGAAATTATAATATGAAAAGTTATATTAATCCACCCAAAATAAATATTAATTAAAATATCTGGTGACAATTTTATAAATGTGAAAGCATGCGTTATTCTTCTAAAAAAACATATGTTATTTACTCACAGCAAAAAGAAATTTTTTAAAAGTTTGTTTTAATAAAAAAAAATAATTAATTAAAGTTAAGAGTAGCTTAAGAATTATGTGAGATACTACAAAAAATATTAAAAAGTAATCTGTAATATCAAAGATTGCATACCATTTAACTTAACCTAATATGTTTGTCCGTACTTTATTTAGCACCTCAAATTTTATGCTATTTATTTTATCTAAAAGGGGCTTGCTATTATCAGTGCGGTTTTTTCCAGCTACAGTGCGAAATAATTCATTTGTCCAAAAACACTTTAACCTTTTACAAAATCCTCTCAACCTCCAAATATTTCGACTTTCGTAGATCGTGATTTGTTTTCGTAGAAATCAGTTAAAACCCAACGATTATCAAGATGGCCAACATCGATCCCGTAAATGAGGTAAAAAAATACGTTTTAGTGTGATTTTTTTCGATTTTCAGTCGTTTCGTGTAGAATATCACGAAATTATTCAAGTCATTTCGTGGTGTTTTGCACGAAATGAACACTTTATTCGTGTTTTCCAGTCATTTCGTATACAATACTACGAAATTATACCTATTATTTCGTGTAAAGTCACACGAAATAGCAGTAAAACTGTTTTGTTATTCATTTCGTGCAGTACTACACGAAATGTATACATATACTTCGTGTAATTTTACACGAAATACCTAGTATTGTTATTAATTTTTTTGTGCAAGTATCTAACCTTTTTTTGTATTTACGCAGCCATATGACGACAATTTGTATTTTGATCCCTCGGTTTTGGATCAAAATGAATATGAAGATTTCTCTCACTTCTTCCAAGTTGATAATGTGTTCGGCAGTAGGGAAGAATTAATCAACTGGGCGAAAGAAACTGCAGTTAGTCATTGTCACCGTTTGATTTGTCAGTCTAGAAGGGAGAATGCACAGTACATGACGTGTGACAAATACGGACATGGCCAACAAACGAATATCGATGTGGAAGATCCTAGAAACTCAGGAACAAAAAAATGTGGTTGTCCGTTCAAATTGATTGGCAAAAGGTCAAGGTTTGATGAATTATGGCGGTTGACTGTCAGCGATGGCAGGCATAGTCATCGTCCGACTTTGTTTCCTCACGGACAAGGTACGACTAGTCGTATAACTCCACAACAGAAAGCAAGAATTAAAGAATTGCGAAATTCTCACGTGAAGCCAATGCTGATCATGGATAGACTGAGAAAAGATGATCCGACGATACAAACCTCTATGAAGCATGTTTACAATGAGTTGGCCAAGATTAAATCTGAGGAAATGGAGGGCATGACTGTTATTCAGTTTATGATGCATAACTTTCAAAAAGGCGAGTATCGATATTGGTATCGCGTAGATAGTGAAACGAGCAACACGATTACAGATATTATGTTTGCATGTCCCGAATCTATTAAGTTATTACGGTTGTTCCCGTATGTTATATTGATGGACTGCACATACAAAACCAATAAGTAAGTAAAAATTACGATTGTTTAAATTATGATTATTGTGTTTTAATGTCTTGTATTGTTTAAATATGTAAAAACAACATTGTTGTAGGTATGGAATGCCTCTTTTGGAAATAATTGGGATAACTCCAGTTCGGAGGAATTATACAATTGTTGTTGCATTTATGTCGCATGAAGATGCAGACACCTACGAGTGGACTTTGAATTGTTTGAAAGAGTTGCTAGAGGGTGTCGAACCTGATGCGATCTTGACAGACAGAGAGTTGGGTCTTTTGAAAGCACTGCCAAATGTCTTCCCATTTTCGTATCATATGTTGTGTATATTCCATATAAACAGAAATGTTGAGGCAAATGCGACGAAATTTATGGGAGGCAACAAGGACCAAGGTCTAATATTCCGACGTGGGGTATGGGCTAAGCTGGTGAAATTAGAAACCGAAGAAGAGTATCATTACAATTACAATGAAATTGTTGGACGGTATGCAGGGTATCCTAGGCTGATACAGTATTTGAATGATACGTGGTTGATATACAAGGAGAAGTTTGTTCGAGCCTATACTCGCAATGTGTATCATTTTGGCAACACGAGCACCAACAGGTATTACATGTTTTAGTTATTTAAATGATAAAAGATATTATATAAAAATAATATTTATTTTGTAATTTGATTGTCGTTGTATGCTCTGATTGTTGTTGTAATTGGATAGGGTAGAGAGTGCTCATTCTTCAGCGAAGGGTTGGTTAAATGCTTCGACCGGAGGTCTGGATAACGTGCAAGGCAAACTTCGGGACCAAGTTTATATCCAAATTAGTGAGCTGAAGTGCGATTTTTCATTATCATCCAAGATAAGGAAGCATACTGCAGCATGGCCGTGTTTTCAGGGTTTGATTTGTTATGTTACGCATCTGACATTAGAGAAATTGGATGAAGAGATGGAGTCCCCGGCGATGCAAGATCCGAGTATTTGCACACACTATCTTTGGAATACTCATGGGCTCCCATGCGCGTGCAAAATTGTGCAGAAAATGGAAGATAATGACACGTTCGTCATTTCAGACTTGCATCCATTCTGGAGTACCATGGCAGTTGAGCCTTCGGAGCTACCTGAGTATCAAGTAAACCGCGAGGAGATTGTGGATAGACAGATTGATGACCTGAATTGCAATTTGAAGAAGATGGATTACACGAGTAAGATAAATGTCGTGGCCTCATTGCGTGGCATCGTTTATCCATCTACGTCGCATCTGTCCGAGCCATCATTTGTTAAGACCAAAGGACGACCAAAGAATAACTCGACAAAGAGAGACCCTTCTGGATGGCAGTATCATATTGATGAGGAGACAATTAAGTCGTCTTGTGGTTCCAAGGGTCGCCAAACCTCATCTGGTGCAAAGATTCCTAAAACAAAGGTTGAGAGAAGCACTGATGAAACGCCTCAATCGAAGATGAAAGGTCGTGGTTCTCGTATTCCCACACAAGAATCTGCTGCCCCTACAATACCTGCACATGAAGGAATCGACTTTTATTCTTTCGTGCCCAGATTTATGGTCCGTCTTATTCAAGATTATGTTAACGTGATGGCGGATGGCAACTGTGGGTACCGGTGCGTTGCTCAAGCCGTGTACGGGGATCAAGAAAGATGGCCGCAAGTGAGAGGGGAGTTGCTTATTGAGTTATACGAGCATGCTAGTGTCTACACGGCGATGTTTGGCAGTACCGGATACGTTGAGGTCATACGCAAGTGTGACTGGACATCAGGGCCTTGTCCACAAGCTTATTGGATGGACATGAATGAAATGGGATTGGCCATTGCTACCAGATACAGTGCATTAGTGGTACTTTTGACTCAAGTAGGGAGTATGACTTACCTTCCTATGTTTGGCAGTGGTCACTTATCATGTATGATTGTTGTGACATTGCACAACAATCATTTCATGTTTGTTAATTTGGTCGCAAATAGTCCACTACCACCAATCCATCCGGCATGGGTACACCATAGAGCTAAAAACTTGAGGCACTTACTCAAAACGTACAAACCCCGACTACTCTTGTACGAACAATTAAAGTCTGGTCGGTAGTTCAATTTGTAGTTGTATCTGAAATCTAGTTGAATTTTTATTCGTATTTGAAATTTAGATCAATTTGTAGTTGTATTTGAATTCTAGTTCAATTTGTAGTTGTATTTGAATTCTAGTTCAATTTGTAGTTGTATTTGAATTCTAGTTCAATTTGTATTTGTATTTGAATTTTTAGGTCAATTTTGTATTTGAAATTTAGATCAATTTGTAGTTGTATTTGAATTCTAGTTCAATTTGTAGTTGTATTTGAATTCTAGTTCAATTTGTATTTGTATTTGAATTTTTAGGTCAATTTTGTATTTGAAATTTAGATCAATTTGTAGTTGTATTTGAATTCTAGTTCATTTTGTATTTGTATTTGACATTTAGGTCATTTTGAGTGTCTGAAATAAATTGGTTAATTAAAAAATAAATCAATTAGTGATTTCGTACTGAATTTCACGAAATGTTACTTCATATTTCGTGGAACAATCTACGAAATATGGTCTTCCATTTCGTAGAAAACTCCACGAAATATAATGTCACATTTCGTGTAAACGTACACGAAATACACGAATTTTTTCAATCTAACGGTTTCGTCCTTCGTGTTCTATAACAATAAACACTTATATTTCGTGTGAACCGACACGAAATTATTGAGTGGATTTCGTGTAATAATACACGAAATAGCGGGCGAATTTGGTTTTTTTTTAAGGAAAGTTACAAATGAAATAAATCGCACTGCAAGCCGGTAAAAACCGCACTATGAATAGCATTTCAGTATCTAAAATAATAGGTTGTGAATTTTGTTTCAGTTTTATCTATTTATTTTTATGTGAATTTTTAATTTTCCTTCATTCTCTTCAAATTACTATAAATAATTGAATATTGACAAATTAAAACATATCATAAATAAGTTATTTGAGTTAAATAATTCCAGTCAAATAATATATTATTAGAAAATTCTCTCAATGTAATTTAATATAAATAAAATATATTTTCAAACTTCAAATTATTTTAGAAGTGATAATATAAATAAAATATTAAAAAACACTTTTAATATGAAAAGTTACTTGTATAATTAACCTTTGAATGAAATATTAACTAAATTAAATCATTGTCCTTTGATTTCTATAAACTCTAAAATATATGTAGGAATAATTTTGTCCCTACATAAAATAGAAGAAACCTTCCTAGCATTCCTCCTTTTATAGATAGTATAGATTATATAAAATGAGATAACGTGGGGTCCATCAACATTAATTATGGTAAGATTTGAGAAAAGTACTAGTCCTACATTCAAGCCTTGTACTATATGTGAATATCATGTAGAAAATCAAAAACATTTGTGGAATTTTGGACTCCAAACGTAACACCAATGTTCACCAAACTTAAAATACTCTTCTAAAACATAAATTAAGCATCTCCCATACTAATTGATCATTAAAGTGTCAAGAAAATTGGTGCAACTCAATTCATCAAAAAATATAGTACTACAAGTAAGTACAATGTATAAACTGGTAAAATTGGGGTTATTCATGCATATAGTACTGTGAGTGCATTTATAAAATATATATTGTCCATTCATATTGTATTGTTATATTCTTTATAGAAGAGAGAGAAAAGGAAAACGAGTGTAATTATAGATTAATGTAAAGGGTATTTTAGACTTTTCACCTGCCCCTATGGACTGAACTGCATGTGAAACTTTGCATTAGAGACCAATACGCCTATGTAACCTCTGTACGGACTGACGCGCTTTAAGTTTGGGTTTGGGAATTTATCTGTAATTACCCCATAAAAAAAAATATTACAATCTGATATAGAAGTGTAATTTTACTTTAGATATGTTTTCAGTAAGTGATGAAATCTAGGACTCAGTTGTTTGTTTTAAAAAGCATTGAAATTTATGTTTGAAAAAATGAGCAGGTATAGTTTCATGCAAAGAGCATTCCAAATTAGTTATTTGTAAAATCCTGTAGCATGCATCAATCAACACATATATGCTATACTTTGAAATAATCCATGGCATGGGGTGTATTATATGACAAGTAACAAAGATCAAACTCAAACATGTTAGAAATACCTTCATTTAAATAAATGGCGCTCTCTCTTTTTCCTTTTTTGTTCCCCTACTTGGACCACAAGAAGATAAATAATAAAGAAACCTAATTTACAAAACTGCCCCAAAAAACACACTATGATTTGAACACTGGTCAGTTAGAACACAAAGCAAACAACAGACAAACATATACAATAGCGACACAGTTTGGTTAAGTCCTCCTAGTTGATGATACTTTGCTCTGGTGCAAAATATATAGAGAACCCCAGCCTTGCTCTTTTCCCAATTCGATCATACACCTCAATACTCTCAAGAACTCGTCTGCTTCCTCTGAAGAGTTAAACTCTAAGTTGGTCTGTAGAAGAGGGAGTGGAGCTTGAAAATTGTGCCTCAGTTTCCCCTTTGCTTCGTTTCCTTGAAGACTCTGTCTGAACGATGTATCTGAGCCACTCCCCACAATGTGTACCACCTCTCCATCATTGTCTGCAAGAATTACACCATCCATTCCTATTTCTGATTCTATCACCCACTTTGGATCAGAAGGGACACCCTCGAAATTCGGTTTACCCAATTCCACTAAACTGGAGCAGCCAACTATTAAGATAAGTCTTCGAGTTATCAAAACATATTGACCGCATTGCTTAAGTGGTTTACACATGATTAATGTCTCCTCCCTCAGCTTCATATCTGCTTCAGCGAGTACAAATGTGCCAATTGCTTCCTCCCAAGAGTAAGGCTTTAAGGGAGATTCCGCACTCAAAGGCCTTGGTAAACGGACCCTTAAACAACGATACCCCATTTGGTGGATCCTACTTCGGTTTCGGATACTCTGTGCTGTTTTTCCAGTGACCTCAAGTATACTGGCTGCTGGTTTTGCAACAAGTCCGGTTACACCTACAGCAATACCTGTGGTACATGGCAACTTAAAAGGTCAGTAAGTGAAAGTTGAACACGTTAATTTAAAGTAAAGAAACTCGTCTTTCCCAATAGCACATTACCTGATAGAACTCCTGGTAGGCCATGTTTTTCGGCACCTTTGATTGGTGATTGGAGTACACCAGTAAGTCCCTAAGGCAAGATATAAGCTTTTATTAATTAAATTGCTATGAATGACTTGGGTCACTATGCAATTAATACCATATATACATCCAAGATGATTCCATGTACACCATAATCAAGTTGCTTGATGACATCTTTCTTTGAATTTTTTTAACATGTCCCAGTCTAGCTATTTAACTATATTTAACCTTTAAAATTATTTAAGGGGGAGAAGTAATTTTAGCTATTGCAAACAACTGTAAATATCAATTGACAGAGTAATAAGATAGAAAGATATAAAGCACCTCGAGGAATTCATTTATTACTCCTTTGCTATGTGAAGACATTCCTTTCTGTTGCCTATCAACCATTATCGCAGTCTGGTCGTCAAACGTAAATGCTACAATACCCTGCAAGTTAAGATTAAGTTCAAATTGGGCTAAAGAGTCGGATGAAATTTCTTGTGAGTCCAACTACCATGTACCTTATGTGCAGCTTTGCTGAATTGACTTGTAGCATCACTCACTGCGTAAACTGTATTGCTGAGAAGACTCATTGTACCTTGGGCCATACCTGTCATTAATCCAGCTGGACTCTGAAAAAGCAAATTTTGAAATAGTTATCACTGTTTCCTTTTTCTAGTTTCTCGGGAAAAACAAAGGGAAATTATACCTGGAAAACGCTCCACATGGGAAGGGAGAAAAAATCTTTGATTCCAAGACCTAAACTTCTTGCAAAACCCACAGGATTTCCTATAAGACCGGCTGAGCCAAAAACCTGCACAGTAATGTTCTCAATGAAAATAAACTTGATTGCACAGGAGAACAACTATATTGCACTAGAAATTGTTTGCCATCGTTCTATCCATCAAAACAGCACACAAGAATTTATCTGAGACATTAAAGCACATCTGCGGAAGGAAACTCTCAAGAGCAAAGCTCTGTTCTAAGAGTAAGTGTCTCCCACTCTGTAGTCAACTAAACTTAAGTGACTCATGTGACTAGAGGGCAAAATAGATACCACATAGGTGAACTGATTTTCCATGTAGTACTTTGTCAAGAATATAAAACTAATCATGCAATAAAATGTTACTGAAACTGCACATGCAATTAAACACATGATCCTGAATATGGAGATCTTCTCTAAAAAAAAGTATGGAGATCTGTCCTTTACTTCGACCTACTATGTGAATCTAGAACATCAATATTGGTGTCTTTATTTCTTTACTCTATTTATTGATATCGTAACATACTTTATATGACCTCTTTGTGTGTTTATGCTTCTTGCTTAAGAGTTGATACATCTCATTCATATAGACGATACATTTCTTCTATGGAGTAGTTCCATTGAGTCAATTTACGCCGTTTTTATGTTCTTAAAATATCTATAGATATTTTTCACATTAATATCCATACTGATGTGCTGTGATCCCAATCACATCACATACATTAGGCATTTCTTCATCCGTATTTTAGTTTTTCATAAATTCATATGAGACGAGGCACCTAGAACGTGCATAGCACGCAAAACGTGTTTTGGTTAGGTAACATTTAGAACTTATTTGTATTTCCTAGAACTGGACCGATTTAATTAGGATAGGCCATAAATGATGGGACAGTTTTCTTTCTTTGTAACTCCGTAGGTTTTTATATATAAGTAATTCATGTGCATGTTCAAAATCAATGAGAAGCATAATATATTTTGTTAATTTATGAGATGGAACCAGATACTAATTAGGGATTATAAGTCTTATTTCTAAAAAAAAAAACCTCAGTCTTTAAAGGAGAAAATTAACCAATTTCTGATGTCATTAGATTGACTGTTCATCTCACCAACGGTAAGAACAGTGATTACAGGGATAGGTTGTGGTGCACTTATTGCAAGAAAGATTTATTTTCAATGTTTCTTTATAAATCAGAAACGATGGGTTACTTTAAAAAGTTTATCTTTCAGAGTTATGTGAAGTCAAGTTCTCACTAGGTAAAGTGTCAGAGTAAAAAGCATAGTGCAAGTAAAATGTAAACCTACAAGGACCACCGAAAAAAAGTCAACACAATTACCTTGTACATTTCATGTAGAAATTGTCGAGTGTAATGGCTAACAAGGATCTCTTGAATGGATTCCCAGCTGGCTATCTGGTGTGATAGAAGCAACTGCTTGAAATTAATTTTGGCTCCCTCAACATCCGCAAGAGCCATAAGACCTCTCTACAATAATTGACATAATAAGTCATTGGAAATGAATAGTACACAAGAAATTCAATATAGACGTGATTAGCAAATAACAAGTTTCAAAATATTTGTTTGCATATCTGAATCGTCATTTCAAACATAGGGCAGTATTGTTCTGTAATCCACACGGACACGGTGTAAAGATTATTCTTCACTTTGCTTCAAAGTTCTGCACTTACATGAATAAGAGATTCTCCCGATGTAAGAACACCATTTCTGAGGATCCATGGACTGCTAGAAAAGCTGCAAGTGAAATATCATTATGCATTAAGGAATTTATTTATGAGATCAATAAAAACTGCAGGGTGGCGTAGGGAGCTGCTAACCTCAAAGTCAGTTTGATTGTCCCCATATCAAGCGACTCAACATATATTTTATTCTGCTTTCTTGTGGCAAGTTCAATTTGCTGCCAAGGAGCTCCAATTGGGACCATTTGGGGTAGCAAAAAGCTTCTTTTTTGATCGTCATTAAGCAGTGTAAAATCAGTAAAATCTGACTCAGGAAACAGTAAATTCGATGTGGAATCCACACGCTGAAAACCTCTGCTCTGTAACCTTGAAGATGTAGTTTTGCAAAATTCAAACAACCTCAACACAATTTCTTGCTCAATCTCAAGATGAAAATCTGCTATTCTGCAATAGGAGGGGGGAATTCATCAACTCTGAGATGGACAAATGAAGTCCGGATGTACTATTTAAAAATATTACGGACCTTAGTATAATAGATTCAAAAGAAACCAGTGATCTATCACTGTTTCTCCACTTGGCGACAGCTAAGGAGAATACTGGTTCATACATGTTTGAAGAAGATATTTGAGTCATACTTCTACTGATGAGTGCACTATCAATGCCCTTGTTTCCACGGTTGAAGGACAGGATTACAGGATATGGTGTTGTACGTAATTGGTTATCGATTTGTAAAGATGCAATTTGTAGGGAGAACTGTTGCTGATCCAAGCTCTGCACAAAGTTAATCTTCATGTGCTTAGCACATGCAAAGAGCAACTCCTACAAAACAAAACAGCCGCAGTCATTTTAAAATAATAATCGGTACACGTGTGAAAACAGAAATCGTAACGAAATTGAAGAGTAATAATTTTCATGACAGGATACCTCAGGACGAGAATTCATCAAAGAAACTCCCAGAAATGGAATCTCAACTGAAAACCTTTCCTTGTAATTAATAAAAGATTCATACTTCTGAGTTTGTTTTCCTTTATCTTTCAACTGAGGGACATGAAGGCTCTTCAGATCATTCAAAACATGGTAACTTGAATCGATAATACTGAGAACCTGTTTAAACAAATACATAAAGTTATTACTAAAATCTCAGCAATAATTGGTATTCTTATCACATTATTTGACACACACCTTAATTGCTCCTTCAGAATGTACAGAAATAAGCAAATTTCTTTCAGGTTTCTGGAAAGAAAATTAGAAGGCACAGATGTTAGTTTATGAAAGAAAATAAGATCTCTGTACTCAAAACAAATATGCAAAAAACAAAATTGGTTGTGAAGCACATAGTGGACGTCGGAATCACATTTGACACCGAGTTTTCATGTTACGGACTAAAAAGGGGTAAAAGTGGAAAATTCCCTCCAACAGTAACTTCTTGGCACTCATCTTAAGTCGCTACAGAAGCACATTATACCCATTTATAGAATACTTCAAATTAACACCCACCGGCCAATATTGGCATCTTGGATACCGTTCCACTACATGGACATGGGGACATCTGTATTTCCTTCTTCCAGAACCCAGGACTGTCCCCATTACGCATTCAATTAGGCTACCAAAATAAATCTTTTAGCAGGATCTGATATGCCCTAGGCCCATGAGATTGGAGATAAAAAGCAAGAACGTGGCATGCTAATAAGTAATAACTACTTCAAAATTCATATTTGTTTTCCAGAATACTTAACTCAAGCAGCTATTATTTTGTTTTTTCACCTACGTATAAATGACACAAACTTGTCTCCCACTGTCGTTGTGGAATCACATATAATTGATCTTCAATCCGATTCATTTTCTTCTTAACTCAAACAACTTATTCATATTAGAATTATTTATGTACCCACAGACACTTTTTGATTGGCTAATATATGCACAGTGGAAGGCATCATTCCATACCCAATAAAAAAGTTTCAAACATGGAAGCTAACCCAACAGTTAGGGTGTCGGCTCTAATTCAACAGAACAAAGGTTTTTAAATTCAAAACCTTCAGGAGAGAGAAAAAATTGAAAATAATTACTAGAAACCTAGGACACCAAATTTTCCGTATAGCAAAAGTCATACATTTCGCAAGAAGAGGTGTGCTTAAAGCTTCAAATACTCATTGGGTAAATGGAGAATAAATCTGTCCCCTATCTTTTATATGCCAATTGTCATGAGTTTTTGTGATACCAATATGACTACTCACAATTATTAATTAGTTAAACAGAACAGCATAATCATGCTTATTTTTAATTGCATTATTGAATACGAGTGGACTTTTATGTTCCAAACTATTCTTTCAAAATGATTAGACTGTCTTCTTAATAATGTAACAATTCAAGAACATAAAGGTACATATAACTATTGACTACTGTCGTGAGAGAAAAGAAAAATACCAAGATGAAAGCTGAAATCTCTTTGAGGCGGTGTGATATTTATTATGAGGACAAAAAAAATGAAGTAGTACCTCTGAAGTTGCAGATAGATACACAAGTGAATGAACTGATGCATCATCAATAGCATATGATCCTAAGATACGTTCACCTGGTACCTGAAAAAATATCACAGAGATTTATCCCCCAAACTGGTTAGTGAATTTGGGTATGAACCACCGTACCTCAACAATAAGACGACGAGGATAACAGGGTTCGTCCCAAGCATACGGGGAAGATGTGTAAGGGTGGATTGCTGTTTCAAAAGATTCACATTTCTGCTGGTAAATCCGCAACCGCTACACAGTGTAAAATGGATGGTCTTAATTAATGACAATTACAAACATGATAGGCATATAAGGCTTTGTAAAAGTATCATAATTCAGGAAATGCAGTAGTTGTCATTTCCCACAAAAAGAAAACAAATACGATTGTCCAACTTTTTGTTCGTATTAACAGCCAATATGTCAGAAGAATTTACAACAAAACATAGTATTATCAATGGCGAACAGTGATTTAATTATTCCGGGACTAATTTGTCAAATGTTTCCAAAAACACAAAGACAGACACACACACACACACACACATATATATATATATATATATATATATATATATATATATATATATATATATATATATATATATATATATATATATAGAGAGAGAGAGAGAGAGAGAGAGAGAGAGAGAGAGAGAGAGAGCACGCCTACAGAAAAGAGTTGGAAATGTTCTCATAGTCTGAAGTACATAATTTGCAAGGACAGCTTTACATAAATTGCTCAATTGTCAAATTACTGAGACAATACACAAATTAAGAGAATCATCTAACCTCCCTTGAATTGTTGTCGATCCTATATGGCATAAAGCCAGTTTCATCATCAGACAAAAGAATCAAGTTTGTCCCAGAGTTTCCACTCGTACTTCCAACAATCTTTTCCTCTCCAACAGAAATATCAGCACTCCTAACTTCTACACACATCATGCTCAAAGCAGTGGTTAGATAATTGCGCGCTTTAACCTGAGTGTCGCCTAACTGCTCAGGCAAGAAGCACCCAGACCACTCCCATCCTGGTTCGTCAAAGCGGACAGAAAGCAGTAATTCCCTGAAGATAAAAAAGGCCAAAAGAAGGAATATCGATAAGTGAGAAACAGCACACCATACATTAGCCTCCTCCGTACTCTGCATACTAGAGATTTGAATATGCGAAATGCTAAATTACGAATAAATTGGAGCTGCAACACTGAACATATGATAAACATTAACTTGTAACTGTAAAAACTCTAGAAGTTCAATAGAGCAAGGATCTGTATTTACAAGCGCAAGTTTAATTTTCCCTGAAATTGAGATGTGCGAAAATTCAGAATTTGTTCAGTTTTCTTAATAGTATGTAAAATGCACTAACATGATGGAACAAACCTTGTTGTATCCATCCACCGGATATGGGAATGTTTTCCAGCTCCCAAAACAAAAGGAAAATCAGTTCCCTTCTGCTTGTAACATAAATTCTTAGAGCATGCATTAGCAATCACGTATCTGCAAAATTAGCAAATGTACTTTATCTGCTTGAAGAAGAAAGTTCTCGAGAGAAGAGTGGTAAGCACAGGAATTGACTAAAACATCATGACATCGAAAAATACCTAGGTTGGAAAGTTATCATTTTTGTCCTTCCAGAAAATGATGCAGTCGTAGCCGAAACGGATAAGACATAGCCAGATGCTATGGATGGTTGAGGAACAAGAACACTGGTTGACCCAGTTGATGGGACTAGAGAAAATGGGGTTGACCATGAAAGCTTTGGAAAATTTTCCATAACAGAAGGCAGGTACCTACTTAGCTTCACCATAACTTCCCCTGAATATAAATGAGGATCAGGAGAAAACAAGCAAGCATTGACCTTTCTACTATCAATTTCTGCAAAATCAGGTGAACTTGAATCTGTTCCACTGGTAGAACCTAGAGAAAAAGTGGATGACCCAAATGAAACAAATAGCTTAGCAAAAGTGTGTTAAATGATATCCAAAGATTGTTTTGAGTTTAAAACATGATATCACCTTTAGAAGGTAAATTCTGATCAGTACAGATAAGACCAAGACCGTCTTTCTTCTGAACAAGTACATTCAGCTCATCCAAATTATAGCACGAGGGAATGACACAGTTATGTTCTTTCATTTCATTGACAGAGGTTGAGAGTGCTAGAGAAAATCCAGTACAATTATACAACAAAAACGGAACAGATATGAGAATTTCACGAGCTCCAGAGACCGCGTCCATTACCTTCTCCATTGTAACATATAATGGACCTACATCATTTCATTTTAGCTTCTAAATAAACCTAAATAACACCAAATATCCCAATTGATATACAATGTAACAACAATTTCGACATACCATCGGAAGAATCGGGATCAAATTTGATAATTTCAGAAATTGAGAACTTAGTTCCACTGAATTTAGCTTTTTCACTAAATGATTCAGCACGGAGATACTTCAGAGTCGAAGGCTTAAATCCATGCATGTGGAATGTTATCGACAGATCATGGGAAGAATCAATATGATAGAAAGAAGTCTCAATCTGAAAATGAAACCGAAAACATTAAATCCGAGAGGGAATATCCCTAATAAATTAGCATGCATAAAGAAATATTTAGTCATTTACTGGACATTAATAACATAGATTTCAAGCTAGTCCAAACCTCAGAAAGAAATGCAGTACGTGAAACACCAGCATCTTCCAATGTCACCGACATTGATTTCATGAGATAATTTTTCAACACTAGCGGGCTAGTTAACATCACTTGGTACAGAAACCGATTCCTTGGTATCTCCAAACTGTGGGAGGATGGATTATGAAGTTTATGAGATTGTTTACCCCTATCAACATTAACTGGCGAATATAACCCTTTCATTCTTCCAACTGGAGGCAGGCACTGATCATTCACAGAAATGCAACAGCGAAATGCGTCACTGCTAGGATGAGAAGGATAGCAAACAAAAGAACGCAAAAATCCAATCCTGACATCTTGACTTATAATACTTGAGATATTATAAGCTTCACTCCATAGGTGTGAATCGCCAAGAGGACGGCAACGAATGCAGCCTGCTTCAGCCAGATGAAGAGGGAGAGGAAACTCTTGGCCAGGATATATCGGGCCTAAAATCTAAACATGAAATGTTAGAAATCTAAAGCCAGCACATGACCATCCAGTTCCTCATATGAGAATCATAAACTCAGAAACCAAGTAAATTTTGTGAATTACCTTTGGAGCAATACCAAATGGAATATCAAACCGGACTTCAAGCAACAAAGAAGTTGAGTTTAAAATTACAACCTGAAAGCAAAGAGTTTCTAAGAACCTAAAAGAACCAAAACCATATTAAAAGAGGCCAGAATTGGGACATACTGTTGAATATAATCGCATCAATTTTGTAAACCGCTGTACAGAAACGTCAATCACTACAGGAATTGCAAACCCTCTAACTGCATCTGTCCCACCATCTCCTTCAACTTTTTTATGTCTTTTCGTAGAATTTACATCGCTATATATCTCCGAAACATGTGATGATTTGGAAAATTCAACCTCGAAGTATCTGCGGCCAACAAGATCCATTGAAATAGGGGCTGAAGGTACAGAGGTACCCTCCAGTTGGAAAGTAACATATCTATGTGCTGCCTCAAGTAATTGCTTGTCATTGAGTTTATCAGAAGACTGCACTGGTCTATAGCGGAAAAGTAGGTCCTCGGGTGATTCATTGATGTAAACAAGTGTAGAAGAACCAGGTTGCAGGACACCTTTCGATGGAGACACATCCAAATCATCAGCCCCAAGTTTCCTTTGGCAAACACAAAAAACTAGAGGCACAGTAGTTAAATTTTGTAGCATGTATGGAGCATATCTTCTCGTCTCTGGACCTTTCATTATTTCAAAACTTGAGATATGTGAACTTTCTGTCTCCATAAAGCTCCATGCATCCTTCATCATCTCATTTGCCCTCGAAACGACCTTATTTAAGCAACTTTGAGTGCTTAGTTATACATTAGAAGAGGGAAAATGATAACACCAACAAAAAAAAACAAAAAACCAAAAGAAATGAAATGAAAAAGTAAGGCTCAAGCAGACCTAGTGATCAAGAAAATATGCGATAGTTAAACTTGGCAGTTGATCTAGTTAGCATGATGCATTTGATAGAAAACCAACCAATAATATACAGGAACTCGAAGAATCCCTCGAGAAGAAGACGTGGTTAAACTTTACCTAAAACAATAGAAACGCGAAAAGAGATACCTCAATTATGGATTCGTTTAGATTCAAATTGAGATTCGTCTTAGATTCAAGATTGATGTCTGACATCATAGCGCCACTAAAGAGAGCGTTCTCGTCCTGCTTCCTACTCATACTCAACTGAAATTTCCAAGGCTCCAAAAAAGGCTCCCACAAGACCTGAAGTGGTATTATCATGTTAAAACAGAACCCCAGATTAACGAGTCAGAATTAATATAGGATAATGATCATTCCTACCTTGTCAATGCTGTAGTAGTTCACTTGAAAATCACAACCAACCGATCCTTCAATTTCATCCTCAATTACAGTGGACCAAAAATATGAGTTTCTCAGCAAAAACTCCAGCAATGGTCCATTAGAATTCCCCTACATAACAAAAAAAAAAGGAACATGAAAACTCAGAATTGCTACATTTATCAGTTCACTTCTCAACACAATCACACAAAACCCAAACTTGACTTTAACTAGTCATAGTATATTGAGAAATGAAGTTATAAAGATCCTGATTTGATAACACGAAAAGAAGATTAATTCAAAAGAAACAATTAGGATAATATTTTGGGTCTTAAGGATTAGATCATTTCTCCAAGGACAGTATCACAGAGAGAGAAAAGAGTCTAACAACATGTAGAAGTTGGGCAGGTTGATATAATGAGCTAAGCAAGGAGTAAATTCACCTTACTTTATGTGCCTCGCCATTACTTTCTGCCAAACAGGTAATTGGTCCCATTCCTATCCCTCTACACTCCCTATCTCCTCACTGAATACAGTCTTAAGTAACCATATTAATACAATTTATATTCACCAGACCCCTCCCTTCCAACCATACATTTCCAAGACCATATTTTTTCTACTCCATCAGATCTAATCATGCCCTGCCAGTTACTGACTTGAAAGCCACCATCCACCTTAATATGGCAGAAAGCATCCAATTTTAAAGGGACTAATAACGTGCTCCCAACTTCTCAGTCAATCTATCACAAACATCAGCTTGGTGTTACTACCTCAACGTGACACCCTATGCCCCCTTGTCATCTTGATAATGTATACTTAAAACTAAAATCCAAGACAAGTTATGACACCTCACACCTATAACCCCCTTGCCACTAGACAATGTATACGAAGATTTAAAACCCAAGACAAGTTGAGCAGAATGCCATAAACAGGATTGGGTGAGCTGATATTTTCTTGTAAATCAAAATTGTGGAGGTTGGCGTAAAATGGAGAGAAACACTGCTTAGTTAAATTTCCATAGAACTGTTTTTTCATTGTCTATTCTGAATCCTCATCTGATATCATGTTTCAAAAGATTATGTCACTTCTGGTTGAGGGGTCTAGGGTGGAACCACATTGAAAGTTCAATAAACCTGACAATTGTTGTGAAACAATAAATACATATCTTCTGTTCTCATTGTATTTTTGGCCCATACACAGTTTTTAGCTCTAATGCTAAAAAGATACCACAACAAAAAGGTAATATAGCAGCAACTAGATTCCTATCTTTCCATTAAACTATGCAAAACCATATAATAGCTAAATTTATACAGTGTAAGCATCAAATACTTTGACCAACGCAAAATGCCTATTTCAGTAATAATAAAAGAAAAAAGAGAAGTGTCTGATTTCCATAAAAGAAAAGCAATACTGATAAAAATATTGTAGTTGCCATGCAAAGCATAACATCAGAAGAAATTTACCTTCCAATCCGTTAAAAGAAGAGAAAATTTCCTTAGTTGCACTTTAATGTCCATTCTCTTGAATTTAAATTGAGAAGGTGTTTCTTCTGATTTTGCAAACCATGTAAAGTGAAGGAGGTAAAGAATGTGGTTTGAGATTGACAAATCCAGACTGTCGCAACGAACCAACAAACTCATGTGAACATTTTCAGTCTGATACTTCAAAATCTCAGCCTCGATATAGATTTTAGAAAGCTGAAAAAGAGGCCAGGACTGTACATTGTTTCCCGTATATAATTTCATAATCCCATTCAAATTCCCAGAACTGATAGTCAGTTTCACAGTTTTGCCATCAGTAGCCAGTTCAGTGTTTCTACTTTGCAGGTTAAAGGAAAGAAAGCAATTCTGGTTAACACCTGCATTACTACAACACTCGTCCAAAGGCTGTTTATCATGAAAATGGGGCCTCCCAAATGTGTTATATCTATCTCTGCTGACCAGTGCAGGAAAATGAACAGTCATGCCTATATTTTCCAATGTTAGAGTCGAAAAACCAGGACAATCACTTTCCAATGCAAACTGATTTGGGTTATCACCTGCCACATATTTACTATTATCTACTGCAATGCCAGACACAGTTTCTGATGCCCCTGAGGTCAGTATAGAAAGTTGGTCACTCAAAGAACTAAGTAGATCAACAACCTCATTCCAGTCAAACAAATATAGCCACACTTCCAAACAAGGAAACGACACAACTATTCGGTTCTCACCATGATCTGATACTGAAAGAATCACGTCAAGAACTGAGGAGCCTGACCCAGGACAAGCAAATTCAGCAAGCAGAACAGAATTAATGAATGAAAATAGTGCCAGAGATGAGAACGAGATATCAAAACAGGGAGGTTTGCCATTCCCTAGTGATAAAGAGCACACAAAGTGCATCTCAGCCGCCGCGAACATTTCAGAACAAACTGAATCTCGTTTCGACCTGTGCAACCTTAATGATAATGACCTTACACAGAATCTCATGTCACTGAAAGCCATGTCTGAGGTTTTAGGAAGCGATGCAGCATATTCCATCATTTGTTTCTTTGCCTGTTCAAAATCTATCAAATCAGATGTGAAAATTTTGGATGCTTCGTCCACCATGGAAAACTGATCAATGACATAACCCAGTGCACTGAATCCAGCAATGGGGCAAAGTTCTGCAATATAAGGACATTACAAAAATGAGCAAATGCAAAAAAATGCGTTAGATTCTAAGTATGCTGACAATATGAAGTACAGATACCTGCGACATCAATCTGGATATCATTGACCATGGCCATGATACAAACAGGATACGAAGAAGCAACATCAGCCTCAAAACCAACGGGAATCCTCACCCACACATCTGCACTGAGTGACGGAATCAAGACGAGATTTTGGCGTCCATTCAAAGGACCGACCATATGCTCTTCCTCTAACAAAAGAGATAGAGATAGATCAACTCCAAAGAAGTCTAAACAGTGATTTCTATCACAAAGTTTGCCAGCACCAATACAGCATGCAGAAGGAATATCCTTGATTACAGAACTTCGGTTATTATTTTCAGAGAAAGCAATGCGTAACTGTGTAATATTAGCCTTTAGATACTCAGAGCAATGACTGTTAGCAGGTGTAATTACATTACAATCAACGATCTCAAAGTTATATGTAACAGTGCTTGAGTCTTCAAAACTCATGCTGCTAGTAGGCTGTTTATCTGGGCCAGGGTTCCAATCCGGTTGGGAAAAATAACTTATAAACATAGCCAGAACCTCAGAAGGCAAGATGCAGGAAACTTGCCGGATGCTGAAACTCATTTCAAGTTGGGAAGTTTGTGGACCAGTGTTTGTTTTCTTCAGGTGTAAGTTTAGAATTGGAGAAAGATTTGTATATAAAGGCCCCCAAAGAAATTCATTGATTATTTGAGACTGCCATGGTATGGAAAGGACTACTCCTTCAGTTGAAGAAACAATATCGAAAGAGTCCGAAGAAATGGTGCATAATGATTTTGCAAAGGGTACCAAAATAGTACCAAGAGTCCATGAGGGATCATGAAAATGCACTGTGATGCTCTGAAGGTTCAAATTGACAAGAAGCATATCAGTATCAATAAAATCTTGCGCTGAAGAATTGACAGCACTGTTACAATTCACAAGTGGAGCAGAAAGCATATTTGGCATCCCCACACAGCTAAAGTTGGAGTCTCTGAATTTCTGGCCTCTCAAATAGAGAGTTCTACTGAATCTGAGCCTCATATCTTCAACTATATTCTCCTTATTACAAAGAGAATTGAGACTCTCAGCAGTAGTGACAGGGAAGTGATTTAATGGGATGCTTGATGATTCATAAGAACCAATTTCATCCAAAAGATCGTGGGCTTCAGAACCATGTCTCCATGAGTTTTCATCTTCCAGGCCTGGTTTCCTGCCTTCAATGTCAGATTCTCCGTACACTACTATATTATCTGAAAATCGAACCAACTTCCCAACAATTAATGGATAGCAATGAATGTCAATATTATTTGCATATATTGTGTACTGTTGAAGAAATCCTTTTGTATTTCTGAGGGCTTCAAGATGCAGAACAATGCACCCATCAACAATTGAACTTCCAGGACCCAACGCTCTATTTGGACCATCAATATTCACACTCATACTGCGCTGACTTAAAGATTCAGAGCCCAGCATATTTCCAGTGGAGCAAAGTACATGGTTTGCAAAATCATCTTTTGGGGAACTAGCA
Source organism: Erythranthe guttata (assembly GCF_056151865.1). NCBI lineage: Eukaryota > Viridiplantae > Streptophyta > Magnoliopsida > Lamiales > Phrymaceae > Erythranthe > Erythranthe guttata. The sequence goes on along the minus strand of NC_142544.1, from coordinate 12,048,879 downwards.
GTGATCCGACAAGTCTCCACAGAGGCCCAGCACTCTGGAAAATCTCTTTGGTCGTACCTGCAATCAGGTTGGCCATGGATGAGCATAATAAAAACAAAAGGCAATGACAACATGATGCAACTTGCCAGTGGATTCCCAGATGTTTTTCATACTTCCAATATCTGTTTTGATAATTTTGTTACTTCATTCTTTATGCATGTTGTTATTAAAGTGAGAATTGACACTCTTCTATCTTTTTGGCTTTGGTCAAGTTTGTAACATGTCGCTATAGTATTGCTAATGTTCCAAATCATTTCTAGTTGTGTAGAGGCATATCTAGAACTTAGAACTAAGGAAAGTAGATGCTTTTGTTTATAGTTTGGTTCGAAGGCAACACTTCCACTTCAATATTATAATGAAAATCGATATTTTAAGTTGACATAAAACATCACAGCTGAAAACAATTTGGCGCGTGCCTTCTCGAGCACCAACGATTGCGAACTTAATTTTACTATCACAACAAACAATGACTATCAACTAGCATATTAGGTGAGACCCAAGCAAATCACAGGTAAGAGAAATATGCAATTGGATCATTAACTACACAATGTTTTTTTTATATAGATAAAAGAGGAAAAAAAGTAATACCAGATGACTAGCTTCTGACAATGGAGGTTCAGGTTGCAGCCATCAGCCACACTATCTTCAAGATTAACTAACAAATAAACTGCATCCATATTAACATCAATAGAAAACCAGGGATGAACGGAGGTCTGCAATACATTTGATGAAGGTTCAAGTGAAGCTTTGGAGTTCGATGGAGGAAGAAGCGTATTAAACTGCTTAATGAGTCCCATAAGTTCCCCATAAATGGAAGCAGAGAAGTGAACATAAAGTGATTGAACCTGTACGTGAACCTGTAAAACCCAGCCAATAACTTATTATGCATTCACATTAGAGCCTCCATAATTTGCGTCATAATACACATCTATTTATATTGCCAGAAATCCAGTTATTTATGCATAATAGCGGCCTAGTCTGATTTGACTAGCAGATAGTCAGTAGAAAACCATAGGCAACAAAAGAGACAAATAGGATTAGTTGTATTTTTAAAAAATCAAGTTAACCCTTAGAACTAACTACTAAGGCTTTTAGTGTGATACGGGGTACTGTCTGAAGAACAATGGTAGACGTGCTTTTTCTAAAAGAGATTTTAGGAAAAGAAGCATAAAATATAGAAAATGTCTAACCCCATGAAAGGAAGGAAGCAAACAAACACAAGGATAAGGGGGTTTGACTCAAAATTAGGGTTTTAAGAAAACATTACCCAATTCGATGTAATTTTAGGTCATTATCACGCTCTAGATTTACCACCAACATCGAACAACAAACCATTTCTACATACTCCTATAGAAACTTCTGATTTTAACAGGATCTTCCGTGGGTTTCCATCCACTTTTGCATAGCAATATTCTAAGAGTTAAATCCATGTGCCAAAAACAAATGCTTTGCAAATCTCTCTTTGAAGGGAAGACCAAACCCATTTTGTGGTAAATGACAATATTTGTTCACGAAAGGATAAAAAAGGTCTGGTACATTATAATAAAAACATCTAATAATTGTACAGTACATCATCATATCTATATCCTAAATGAAGATACTCGACGTTATCACGTACCTCCAATCCTTTGAGGATTGGTTCATCGGGTAAAATACAGGATACCAAGTCTGCAGTAGCACTAAACTTTTCTAAAAGAGGGAGAGTTGCAGAAGAAGACATCATCAGGTTTATCTGCAAAACATCACATGTGAATATAAACCCATTTTAAGAACGCCAATTTGGAGAGGATATAACTGCTAACCTTTGCATCATTTATCTGGATGCCAAAATGATCATACAGATCCTCAATCTGAAACCCCATTCTGGTATCTTCAATGGAACCAGACCTATCTCCCATGTGAGAACCAGAATAGTAGTGTATTTCAGTTTTGGAAGTGAAGCAGACAGTTGCTACTTCAATTACCTATAAAATTGGATTTACTAAGAAAAACAAATAATATAATAAGATTGCTATGGATGTTAGTTACTCATGTCAGCCACTACATATGGAAGAAAGAACTAGAAACGTCATTTAACTACACAGATTTTGATCAATTGTTTCTCAAAAACGTTGGAGCTAGAATATATGGACAATCTAAACATCTCACATAATATTTGTTCTTGACACATAATATTTGTTCTTGTAAATTGAATAAAAGTCAATTGCACTATATTTAGCCTATTAAGTTTCCCTAAGATGTTTTATCCGCAGATCATTCTATTAACATACTTTACTGTGTTCAATACTATTACTTTACTATATTATGTTCTTCAACGTTAATATAATTGCTATTATTTTAACAGCATTTTAGTCTTCACTTTTACAATAACAAAGGAACGAAAAATACATACCATGTTATGTTCTTCAGTGTTAGCACTTCCACAAGGTATTTTGACGACGGTATTGATAAGATTGATATCCCATATCATTTTCTTACGACTTGATAAAACATAACTGCAAAACAAATGAGATGTAATAATGAACTCAAAAACCTGAGAGGTGAATGACAGCAAGAAACGCATTAGATATATATACATATATAAATCTAGAGAACCACAAGTAGAAAAATTAAATGCCCTTGAGAGATGAAACATACTCAATTTTTGATTGAAATCGAGAGTCGGTGTTGTCAATGTCATTCAGCGACAGCAAAATCTGCATGATCAATATACCTAAATTCAGCGAAAACATTGTCTTACAAAAAGGTAGAGCAAAAACTTTAGGAATCACTTCAATTCCTTGCAAACCAAAGGATTAAACATGCTCTTGTCAGCAGGGAAACAAAATCCAAATGATAAATGCTGAAAACATAATGAAACGTCAAAAAATGCTCCATAGAATGCCGCAATGGCATTCTAACAATTTCCCTGTTTTAGTTAATATTTAACTCTCAATATACCACACAGAAAATTATGTCAGCATAAAAGATAAAAGACTAGTACATTATGCACAAAAATGCAGTTCCTCTATCTCTCGTTTCTGGATCATAACGAAATCCAATTCCGTTATAATATGAGACTATGCACCTGCATGCTTTAAGATCAGGACTTTCTGATTCAAGACAAAGAATTCAAGAAATGCATAAGAATCTTATAGAAGAAGATAAAGATTAAGTCTATTATAGTGCAAACCTTTTTGTTCAACTGATATGAACAAACACTTAAAAACAACAGATCAGAAGCATTTCTAACAGAGACATCTCACATAAAAACATGCAATATTGTCAAGCTTCAATAGAACCAAAAACAAATAATACCTCGAGTAGATTTGAACCAAAATGAGTATTCTAGTTCTTAAAAGAGAAAAAATAACAAAAATATCAAATAATTTTTAAATCAAACATAGGAATTTCATAAAAATGGAGACCCAACATATCTGACTCAGAAATAGAAAGGTCATATTACCCTTTGCTGGTGAAAGCTGAAGTTCTGCAGAATATGTAAGAAATCCAGAATATTCTTCACAAATTCTGAGTCACAGAACATTTCAATTGGACTAACGATCACCTGGATACATAAGATGCAAAAATCATCAACCCAAAAATTGCAGGCAGATAGCAGATTAAAAGCTATGGTTATTCAAAGTTAAAGGACTTAAAAGAGAAGGTAAACCACAAAACCTTCACAGACGAAGTAACATCAGCACTTGGAGGTGAAAGATCGAATTTGACATTTAAAAAAGGCTGCTGCTTTTCAAGAACAATATCCTCGGAATTGACCTGCAAAACATTTAAGTCCAATATGGTATACCAATACTGTAATAAAAAGATAAGATGCAAAACGATGCATGTGCAAACTTTGTCAATTTTTCTGGATACTATTAATCAAAGAAAATCATTATTATGGTGGCATGTATGTGAACTGCCTTTCTTGCAACTATTAAGCAGTTGCAAGACCTGGTTGTTGCGATTTTCTTACAACTAGTTGTATTCTATACTTCTAAACAATCTATCTTCTCCTGTAACATCTTAACAGAAATGAAATGCCATTTACGGTTAGAAAATTGCTATTTGCGGTTTATAACAAAACCCCCCAAAACATTCCAAAAAAATCCAAAAACCCCCCAAACTGCAAATAGCCAAAAAAAAAAAAAAATTGAAAATTCGAAATCAAGCTTGAAGAAGGGTTGGGCTTCGATTTTTTGATGTAATTTCGCCTCTTTTATGTGTAATATGCATTGGGTAGGTCGATTACGGAACCAATTTCATGTTAAAAAACCCTACAAATCGATTTGTAGGGCTTTTTTTTCGCAAAAAAATGCTGGAACGCCCAAGATGGGCGCCCAAAAAAAAAAAAATTTTTGCACTGGACGCCCAACTCGGGCGCCCAAATGCAGCTTGCACGCCCAACTTGGGCGTGCACTGCATGAATGGGCGCCCAAGTTGGGCTTTTACGCGTTTTGGGGGGGTTTTTGGATTTTTTTGGGAAGTTTTGGGGTTTTAGAGAGATAAAGTGTTTTTTGTTATAAACCGCAAATAGCAATTTTCAAACCGCAAATAGCAAGCCCCTAAAAGACACTACATATTATAACTGGTTGTACGATTTTCCTACAACTAGCAGATAGCATTTAACATTAATTATTATAATTGCTAGAAACAGTTCCACTAGGAACCAGTACAGGTGTTCTTCGTGTAATGGTTTGGGCTTATACAAACCAATTATTTACACACACCTTCTATTTTTACACTTCCTAGGTATAATGAATAGTGAGGAAAGGATTCATCTCATTGTATTCCTAAAAGATACATAAACGTATATACATATCATTCTAAGCTAATCTAGAAAACTAGATTAATTAGTATCCCTAAATACAAGCTAATCAATCCTAGCCATTTATATAATATATTACACTCTGTAACACTAGGCATATACACTTGTGGTTACTTTTCGTCCTAGCAAGTGAAGACACAATACTAGACAGTATGACATGGACTTCAGAAGTTAATGAGAGTTGGGGGAGAGATTTGTTGGACTAAAACACCAAGGATGTAAAAGAAGCATCGTGAACTTAAAGGTCCCCACAAGGTAATACTCAAGAACAACAATACCAAGAAAATGGATCGCTATTTGCTTGCCAAGCATAACCACTACATAAGCAATTCTAGATTATAATACTTTAGTAATTTAACAACCACCACGTAAGAAATTTATAGATTATAATACCATTTACTTGCCAAGTATAAACCACTACATAAGCAAATTCTAGATTGTAATACTTAAGTAATTGAACAACCACCAGATAAGCAATTTCTAGATTATATGAGTACAGTAATTTAACAATCCCCGATCCGTCTTCTTCACTACTCTAAACAAGGAAACCCTAATAAAAATGGGCACGTTAAAGTCATCCTATATAATTATACTTCTTTAAAGTACATTTCTGTTTAACCAACTTCTAAACTTATACATGAGATAAAGGAGCAAAAAAGACCACAGTTTATACATAAGTAGAACCATATGTACCTTTTCTGTGGACAAAGCAACTAGATTATTACATGGATTAAGCAACTGAGCAGAGTTCACAAAGGTGGTAATAGTTGCCGATTTCTCCCAGACCTTTCCTTCAACATAAATTCCATGGAGCGTCAAATCAGCTATAGCCCCTCCCAGCTCCCTAAATTATACACCAATTATATATGATGATATTGAAAATGAAAGTTCAAAATTGACCCAGAATAAATTATTTTTAATTTATTTACATGACAGAATACGAATAGGACGACAAGGACCTCAAGGAACACATGATCATCAACATACGTGATCAAACAGTAGCATGACATTGCTGTCAATTTAAAACAGCAGATCTTTAAAAAGCCCTGAAACTTAGCACTGACAAGACTACGGTCCAACTTACCCAAAAGTGAATGATAAAATCCTACAAACATTCTAGCATGTAGTTCCTAACCAAATCCACTAAGTAGTCTCCCTTATTGTAATTAATAATAACAATGTAAAGAAAAGTACATTTTTATAATAATGTAATAAAGCTTTCTTGCAAAGTGTACAGCAAAATGTCAGAAGCAAAAATTGCTTCCATAAAAAATTATTCATATACTTTTATTTGCATGTGAACAAAAAAGTACTGGCATTGCTGCAATTGGGTCAAATGGAACTATGAATTCAACACGGTAGAGGACATAGAGAAATTGTGTCTATTGGACTTCAAGTGCAGCATAATACTAGAAATAAATGACATACATGCTCAGAAGCCTAGTATGAATTTCAGAAATGTTGATTTTCACTGAAGAAAAATAAACTTCATCCACCATAGCAGAATCCCCAATTAACGCAGGAGCAGGATGGAACTTTGTTGCCTCGTATATGTCCTACAGAGAGAATTCCATGTTTTCAGAACTAATGGAATATGCTAGTATAGACCCCCATTAATTCACATAATTCTTAATTCATGCATTGTCGGTAAATCCCAATTAATATATGTAAGGATACCTTGATCACATCATCTGAAATCACACCAGAAAATTGATTAGAATCATTTGTCCCCCCAGCGCCAAGCATGCCATATGATAGCCAATTCAACCATCCACGGGGCTTGGTAGGGGGGTGGTCATCTTCAATGTCTGCATTTCCATCATTGCTCCCATATCTAGATGCTGGATTAACCAAGAAATCCTACAAATGAAAAGCCATATTACTATCAAATAAAGTTCATATTTTTCATTCTCAGTTGGTTTTCAGACAGTAGCATCTATAATGAGATAGAGAGCCGGCTAAATAAGCTACAACCCCCATCAACTTACAGTTAGGAAACTGACAACCAAGATCCTACTGTCAGAAGCTAACTGGGTAAGAAATGTGATAAGAACTTAAGGACCTATTAATCAGCAGCATTACCTCTAGTTCACATTCAGCAACAGATCTGTAATTCAAAATGTCATCTATATCAGTTTCTTTCTCCATTTCCTCCAAAATGTGCTGAACATCTTCTTCCACCACCTGATGATAGTGAATGCATTGAATTGTGTGAGTAAGAGCAAGAGAGGAAAAATGAACATAAAAATAGCCAAATAAAGATCATAAAGCATCACCCATATTATACTCTTCAATAATACCTCAAAAAAAGGAAGTTATGCTACAGAGACAGTGGATGAAGCAGCTCAAACTTGCTTCAAGTACCATCTCTGGCAGTCAGAAGGTGCATGAATAAGAATTGAAATGACATTTATTGCAACATATAACTTTTAAGTTCAAAATCTCATCATATATGGTGTTCCCTCTGTTCCGCAATGAAGTTTAAATCATAAACACTTCAAGATATTCCTCTGTATAATGCGATAAAGGAAAATGTGTTTATATTGAGAAGTAATCTGATCAAATTAGAGTCTCATTTGACATTTCATTCTTTTTGCTTTAATTTATGACTAATATCGTTTTCTTTTGAGTAAAATAATGAGACTCAAAATGTATCGCAAAGATTACCAGGGGAAAGTGTTATCATGAAAATGTGTCGAAATTGGAGAGTTAGAAGAGAATTGAGTTGATTTAACATTTGATATTGGAACATGTTTCTTTTACCTGTTTTCAAATTTAAAATTAGAGATATTTCCTAAAAGACATAGTAGGATTTAAGGAAATAAGCATTCTGAAAAATAGGACGCCTAATAATACCAAGTACATCCGTACACTAGCCTTTTCAAATGAGACTCCTAAATAACCTCTCAAATTACCCAATATGACCTCTCCCTGCCATTACTCACCTACAAGCATATTAATGTGTCTGCTGTCCTCGTCTCCAATGTCTATTTGTTAAACATTCAAGGAATGGGTCAGTCAAACTAGGCTCAATAAGCCAACATAATTTCTCAAGTTAGATACGTGCTTGAGTGCAATAATGCACATGAAATCAAAATAAGTAGATAGCAAATAACATACTAAACAGTTTTTAGACATAGAAAACGCTTGATAACTTGCATGACAATTGGAAGCTTTCTTCTTAAAGTTTGTGTTAACTCATTCTCCTACTGCTGGATCCGTCATCAGTTAGCTCATTAAAAAAATAGAGATTACCCAAAACTATCCACCCACAAACAACTGGATCCTGCAAGGCCGAAGCAAACTTCGGCAAATGCATTTGACAAAATATAAGACAGTTTTTAACACATTATTCCTATGAAGAGATAACTTAACGTAATAATATTAAGCTTAGTTTGTTATGAAGCTGACTTCCATCCCATAACAGATGCGATAAAATAGGTCAAAGAAATATAAAAAAGGAATACAAATGTTAAAAATTTTACACATATTCTAGTAAAAAGATTTTACTTGTGTGTTAGAGCAAAATCTAGTTTTGTAAAGCATAAATTTATTTTTTACAATAAAAATTCAAATCGAAGTAGGGGTGGGGTGAGATTTGAACCCTGGACCTTTACCCTAATAGTAAAGGCTGGGTATCACAACTCTCCTAATCGGAGTTGGTGTAAAAGCTGAATCAACAGAACCTAAAATTCCTTGTAATTTCCTTTCTTAATGAAGGAAAAAAATTAAGTTTTGAAAAATAATATGATGTGAAAATAAAAAATAAACAAATAGGTATTTATATTATATTATATATATATATATATATATATATATATATATATATATATATATATATATATATATAAAGCAAGTATCGAATAACTATATCTTAACAGACTTGCCTTTTTTCCTTAAGTTTAAATAAATAGAACTCCTTGATCTTTTCAAATAGAGTATCCTGATATTCTTTTTTTGCTAATCCTGGAACAGGTATTTATGATACTTAAACTTAATATTCTCATTCGCTCTTCATGCCCTCTTAATTTATCAGATAATCTTGAGCACAAATTCAACATATGGCTTGTGTTTATGTGTATGTATCAGCAACTACGGGAAATCAACGGTCTTACCTGATCGTGTCTGAGACATTTCAATTTGGCCTTATACAAGTTGACATACTTCCTGCGAGAGTTCCTGCAGAGAAAATTCAAAAATACTAAGATAGCAGTTTTCCATAACAAGTTCATCTAAAGTAATCAGCATTCCAGAAGATTAAAGATGAAGGTTGCAGAGATCAACTTACAGCCTCTCTCCTAAGTACTTCCAGGATGTCTTTCTCAAACTCCTTCGAACATCAGAAAGAACAGACTTCTGAGCGTAGTGCCACCATAATTTCTGCCATCCCTTCATCCTTTTCCCTATAGGGCTCCACCAAGGACGATAACGTCCATATCTGCAACATGAAAACAACAAAGCATATCATTTTAATAGTAACCATGACCCATCACGAATGACAAATAAAGATAACAAATAAAGAGGGTGAAATTAACAAGTGAGAGCAAATGTGAAAGAAAAATGTAAAGAATAGCCCCTACAAACACGAAGATATGAGTGGGCAACACATCGACAGACTGCAGTTCAGGAAAAAAAATATACATAAAACCAGTTATTTTTCTTGTAAGGCTAATTCTAGGTCATTTCTTCACGAGAAAGGGACGAGATTAAGGTAAAATAGGTCCAAGAAATCTTCCAAGTAAGTTTATCAGGACGCATGGACAGCAAAGTAAATAAATAGTGCTGTGGAGAACAAAGAGGACAGGTGGTATGTAAAGGAGGAGACACAGATGAGTTAAAAATGATGTAGAGAACACAGATAGTTAAATGTTCACAAAAATAGTGGTTGAAAACATATTCCTTGCATAAACAATAGCAATGAGCTTACAATATGAAGTTTCTAAACAAGTCAATGTTGGGTAGAAAGTTGAATCATAACAACACACAGAGTTGATAGTTTTACTCAATCCACCATATCCGAAACTATGACAGAAGTAGGCATAAATCCTCATCGTAAGCGAAACCGGAAAGTAAAATTCATGAATCAGCCTAACAACATCTCAAAGAAGTGCCAATTGATATTGTTATGCTGGTATATATCATGGCAGGGACCATATACTTTTTCTGTGTAATACTGATAAAGAAGAAATTGTCAGAAACTGGGCGTTACTTATTGAATCATATTCTTCTTCCTTACCAAGAAAAGTCAATGGATTTTATTCCTGGCTTCCCTGAATAATTTCTCTTTTAGGAAAAGACTCAAGAAATATCTGAACTTGATCAAAGAGAAATAGAAGTCACAACCTAAACCCAAGCCTGATGGAGCTTTCAGGGTTGACATGCTATATTTTACATCTCAATTCAGAAGTAGAAGTCAGATATCAATCAAACTCTTCGGCTACCTAAAGACTACAGCAACCTAAACAGTTCTTTATTTACAATTTTCAACTTCACAAAATAATATTGTATCATAAGCATCTAACATGTAAAAGTAAATTTAACAGTGTTGTATCATAAGCCTCAAATGAAAACAAATTAAATTTAACACTGTTGGTATAATAGTTCACATTCAAGTTTCAGAACTCTAAGCTTCCAACAGATTAAACACTGAAAGAAAACAAAAGATAGCACGATTTGAAATTATCATTTCCAATTTCAGAACTGCAAATCTCTAAGCTGAGAACAAAATAAAATAAATAGATAAAATAGAAGATAGTGCCCCAAACTTACTTCTCTCTCAATCGACTTAAAGACATATAGTCACAAAGAGACAGTATCTGTTGCAGCTGAACCTCGTCCATTAAGGTGGTCTACCAATAGTACAGTAAAAAGATATTAATCAATAAGATTCATCATAACAATGAAAATGAAACTATATTCAAGAAATTTCAATGCATAATGAACATACCACACGAGCCAACTCAACATCCATATTATATTGTGGAGCATCATTTAATAGTTTACCTGATCTGTTTACCTACATTAAATTGCAAAAGGCTAAAGTCAATAAAAAGCAGATGCAGACGCAAAGAAACAGTATCTGTTTACCTGATCCATAAAAGTTGTTTCACTTTTAACATAAAGAAGCTATCTATCTAGTATATGAAATAAAACGAAAAGGCATACAAAAAGATAGGTGTCATATTAAGCACATCATCATCATGTACACGAGACAGCATTTAAGATCAAAATCCTAACAGACACTGGATACTTGAATACAAAAATTGATGGATATGTATCATTATAAGAGATCATAGTGACAACAATACCATGTTTATTCAAGATTAAATTAGTGCAGTCAATATATTAAGAGTTAAAAAAGCATTACTTGATCGAAAAATATATATTATTCTATTAGAGAATTTTTAAACGTGGACTTTACCCCAAATATTCAGGGAGAAGGTACATAAAATGTATTAGAACTTGTAAACAAGAGTAGATTGAATAATACACTGACAAAAACTCACGCAATGTCCCACCATTTTGTCAGAGAACAGAGTTTTCTACCTTTTCCAAGTTCCGTACACTTATACATATTCATGTTCCAATTACGTGGCCAGAAATCAAATGGGTTTGTAGTTACAGAATCCAAGTAACACTGACAACAATGCAAGTTTCAAATTATATAGCTACGCGAGTTTCAGATTTATAAAGAAACATATGCACCAAGATGTATGTCAAACATCTAAACATAAAATATTGACTTCCTCATGCGGCTTGGGCATAAATATTGTTTGAGGAGAATAAGTTTCAAACAAAGGACAAGCTACAATTCTGTCACTCATTATAAACTGTGCCACCAAAGAATAATCTATTGCAGCAACGTTGAGATGTAAAATATAACATCATACATAATATTTTGTGTACAATACAGCAGCCAGCCTTGCTTACCGACAGAGACACTGATACATTCAGTGGAGCTAACAAAGAGGAATAATTGTCTTCTTTTAGCAATTCCCTTCCCATGTTCTTGTAACCCACCACATTCTCTGTATTCGAATCATCAGTTTTCTCAAAAGTATCATAGTAAAGTTCTAAGTTCTGAACTTCAATCAATTTGTTGACTTGACCCCCTCTGAGTTTTGCACTTGAAGATCTGAACATAACAAAAATGTACATATATGAAAAGTTGAAATAACACTAAGATAAAAAAATGTACAAATTCCAACTTTCTGAAAGATGTAAAGGTGGCCAAACTGCCGATCCAATGGAAATAAAAACAGTTTATCCTGCGTAAGTTACACTTGAGAATAGGATGGGTATTTTGTGTACTAGAATGTATTTTATTCACTTAGGCTTGACGTACATTATACAAAAGTATGGCTCCAAGTAAACTTTACTAACTTATTTAATAATTAAGACGGAGGAAGTTGGTGATATATGTCAAAACATGATTTAATGCGTTTAGAAAAACTCAAAGAAAAGCCAAAAAATGTAGGAAAGATTCACGGTATGCCACCAGGCTTCACAAGACAGAAAAACAAACAGATATGAACGGCATAATTTATATGGCGGTAGTAAAATGTAAGTCGCCCTGAGAAAGAAAACTGGCCAAACATAGCTTCCATAATTTTTATTATGTTGGTATATGTTTTTATGTTTGTAGCTCTTAGAAGCCTAAGTAACTAACAGGTGTCATTTGGTTCTTCGTGTGCCCAGGCTCAGCAGAAAATTCCTACTCTAATGAAGACCAACAATCACAACCCGCGGTCATATCAATATCTCCATCAAACTTCTTAATTTCTACTAACTAAATTTATTTTTCTACCAACTTCAGGGACCTTGTCCTCCAGAGTCGTATTTAATCCAATCCCAACTGAAACATTCCGCCACTAACATAGAAACCATAATAATAAAATTTGTGACATGCAACTGCATTTCACACTTACCTTTTACCACTGCAGGGAAAAAAAAAAGACAAACAAACAAACAAACATGCGTGCCAAATTGAAGACAGCAGAAAATGTAAAATAACTAAAACAAAGAATCAAGGCAAGGAAAGACAGTACCCAGCAGCAGTTTGCCTCGTAATCGTCAAACTTGAAAACTTCAAGCCAAATACAACGTGTTCCTGAAACATACCAAGTATCAAAGAATTCGTCGAATTCTCAAAATTGAACCCAGGAAAATAGAAAAAAACAATATTTTGGAAGTAAATATATAACAGATTACTTTGATTGTAAGAAGTTCACCAAAGTAATTATTTGCGGGATTATTTTACAAGGAGATAAAATGAAACAATTGGAAAATGTCAATATTTTAATAAGGAATCAAAAACTTGCTCCCAGGGCCATCCAAGAGCAATGAAAATCTAAACTTTCGTCTTAATGTGATGAGAAATTTACGCAATCCTTTTTGTTGGTTATTTCGTATACTGATCCAAACAAACATTATTTCAACAATATAGACCGTCAATTGGTCCATCTCCTTCTGTTGCAGCTCCTATGGCAATTTCTCTTATACCTGTAAGACGGTCTTGCATTGCACATAAACTGACTTTTGTACATCTCCTTTGATCATTTGAGTTCCTCTCTTCGTAGATTTTCTAGTTTTGATGTCTATATATCTGCTTTCCAATACCATTGTCTCCTTCATTTACTTCCACAAGCACTGACAGCAGTTCTCCTAAACATCAGGGCCAGTGCCGAGAGTGGCCGGCTATGTTTCAGATAATTAAAACTATGTTCCTTTCATTCCTATGCCAGATAAGTATTGAGGGCAACTTAAAAGACCATTGTTGACTGTAATTTGTCAAACACCTAAAATGTTTTCATATCTATATAGAAACAAGAGTGCTTCCAAGTCTAACATGCCAGTAACCTGCTTGGCATATAACAAAGGAACCCATGAACCCGATTTACAACGTAGATATATTAAATTGATCTACTTCAACCCGTTATGTAAGAGTAAAATGCTTAAGATGCGAATTCTTGGAAAAGTTTTGATCTGACTCGTAAAAAATTGTCAGCCAAAGCAGTTTATTACAATTCAATTACACAGAACAAGCATGGTAAATGAACTGGAAAGAGAAATTGTTTATATGGATGAAATCGTACCTTAGCACTCAGTGTGTCACGATAGAGGACATGGACATTTCTGATGGATACTTGGATGCTGTCAAGAATCTTACAGAGAAGGCAGAGAAGGTGAGAGAGTGTGAGAGGGATTACTGAATAAACTGATAACTACATGGCAACATAAGTATCCAACAAGACGAGCTTATAAATTATTGCCTAACAAACACAAATTTGTATAACATGATAAAAAAACAAACCAGACAAGATTATGAATTGATGTGTTAAAACAAGACAAGCTTATGAATTATTGCCTGATGGGTATAGCACGATAACACATAGTAATCAACTATATAAGCTTATAAATTATTGTATAATTGTTATAACATGATAACAAGTAGAAATTAACCACAAGAGCTTATGAACTATAAGAATAAACGCATTGCGAAGTCTGAAAGATTTATAATAAAAGAAAAGTTGAAGTATAAGAAATTCAAAATTGAAGTCCATGAATGATAAAGGTTTCCGAGGACTCTGCTTCATAGATAAGAACGATTACACATGATGTGGACGAAATCAACATTAACAAACTCTAAAAAAATAACTACTGCAGATTATTTAAGGATTTGAATTAATTAAATAATTATCTCACGGACTACTTAAGATATGTTGCAACAAACGGTAACCTTATCTTCCTCACACAATAGATAAAAGACCAGGAAATGCAGAGATATTCTACCTAAGGAGGAGAAAGGTTAGCCAGCTAGGGCAAGGAATATTACCTTAGCAGTGATGTATGAAATGAACGATTTTCCAGTCTGATTGTCTAAAAAGAGAAAGCCATTAATTAGTACCAACAAAAAAGCCCCACTTACTGAACAGAAACTATTTAAAATTGAAATACAAAATGAATCCATAACAGTGAAGTAAGTTAATCCAGCATGCAGTCTATCTGCAAATCGCCTAGAATAAGGATCTAAAAACACAAATGAAACAGCATAAAAAGGAAGAAATAAACATATAGCCATGTAGCATGTGTGCACTAACTATATTATGTAATTTCACTTCTACAGATCACTACTCATATAGGGGAGGTTTACTTCTAATAGCAAACCATTTATCAATCTATATTCTAGTTGTTCATGGAGGAAAGGGCTGCTGAAACACCAAAAAGACCAGCAGACTAAAGATAAATGGAAGAAAGCTAAAGGCATAAACGATAACGAGTCTCACCGTATGATTATAAAGGGAACCAGTAGAGTGCAATCTTGATGATGTTCAGAAAATATCAAAAATGAGAGGAAGAAGTGTTAAATAGAAGAAGTCATTTTTGCATATTTTATGTTTGTACATATGAGCATTTGTCGAAGATAAAAGGGGTGGTGATGGCAGGTACTGGAGGTTGATGATATAAATATTGATAAGGAGAAGTTGATCTGGGCAGTCCAAACATTCTCATTCTCCGCATACTACATTTCTAATTGACAACTAGAATTTCAATACCAATATGACAACAAAAATGATATTCTTGTTCAAAATGAAAACCAATGTCAAAATGCTCACCACACACGCGTCTCGATAATTTTGCAAGTTCTGCTGCCGCTAGTTGGGCCTTTTTGCTTGCATATTCTCTTCTTTCAACAGCATCCATGCACCACTACCGACCAAGAAAAAAGAAACAGTAAAATAGAAAACGATCATTCGAGGCAATAAGGAATAGGATTTAGTAATACTGCTCAAGCCACAACAATCCTTCATTATCCATCGATAAGAGAATTGCTAGGGTGGGGAAGAATATGATTTTATCACGACAGTTACGAGGCATAAGAGTTGAAAGTTAATCAAAGTATTTTCACCCTCAAAATTTGATGTAACAACCTCGGCGTATAATTACCTCTGTGTCATCCCTCTGAGATACGCAAATATATACTTCCTCTAAAATGATTATAATGGGGTCCCAGCCAAGTTTTTTCCATGGAATTTTTATGCTTAACTTGCCAACCCGACCTACAAAAGCAACGGCTTAAAGACTGTGAAAAATAAGAGGATACGGTATCAAAGCCTGTAATTAAGTAATTATAACAGAGACCTTGTAACAAGACAGTATATAAATTCATGAGAAACTAGAAAGATGAAAAGAACAAAAATATAGACCAGGTTTGTCTTAATAGAGCAAAGAAGAGACGTAAAAATCAGCTACAGTGATCTAAGTAGTCAAGGGACTCTATAAATAGATGCATGCCTACTGTGAATGCTTCGGTTATGCCAAGTTGATGGGGCCATTGTAGGACACCTTCAAAACTGTCAAATGCAATAATTCGTACAGCATACCAGCTTCTTATTAACCAATAGTAACCCAGATTGCAAAAATCATAAGAGTAATGGCCTCGATATTGCCTATTCTGCCATAACTACTCCACCTCCCAAGCCACCCAGTTCATCATCCGAAGTTTTTCTTTCTCTTTCTCCATGAAGAAGTCATCTATCGATTCCAAAAATACCATGGATAGCCCCAGCACATGATACAGAACCGATTCTTAGTTTTTCCCTCCGTTTAACACACTTTGTACAGCCTCTCATTATTTACAATGCTAAACTGTTGCACCGGTTCTTTCAACCCACCAAACTAACTCTTTAGCCAGATTCCTTTTTTTTGGAACCTTTTGCTGCCATATTGATGAAAAAAATGAAACGGTTGCCTATAATGAACGTTACATGATTCATTATAGGAACTTACCCTCTTGATAAGTTTAGACTCTTCTCCTAATTGTTGTTTTCCAGAAGTTTCAAGAATCAATAGCATATTGCAATATTTCAGATTGACAAGAATCTGTATCATGCATTATGAATTAAAATGTTAATTTTCAGTCGGGTGTTAAATTTATATTAGCATCTCAAAGTTCAAGTCCTTTGATAGTCTGAAAAGTCATATGCTTGTATGATACTTCCTCACCTGTGAGGGCTTTTAAGTTATGCACTTTTTCAATGAATTGTATTATTTTTCTCTTTATTCTCGAGCGTGATCGTCTGTCAATTCTGGTTCAAGATGCTACCAAAATGTTATAATCACAAGCATGTCCTTTAGAATTCACTATGGAGAATATTCCTCAATAAGGATCATATCATGAAATGCTTATAAGCATAACAAATTATGGTTTTCATTGTTTTTTATCCCCGAAAATCCCACAGAATTCTATATTTTCCATGATTTAGAACTTGTAAACTTTTATTTCTCCAAACACGCAGCCTTTTAATTCTGTCACGTTTCAAAGTCTTCGACCCCCGAATTCATTCGCTGTGAATTTTAGTTAAACTGCCATAATTACCCTCCATCACATTCAATTGTGTTCCAACTTCCAATAGTTTAGAAGTGTCCGA
Organism: Erythranthe guttata; assembly: GCF_056151865.1. Classification (NCBI taxonomy): domain Eukaryota; kingdom Viridiplantae; phylum Streptophyta; class Magnoliopsida; order Lamiales; family Phrymaceae; genus Erythranthe; species Erythranthe guttata. The sequence goes on along the minus strand of NC_142544.1, from coordinate 12,031,599 downwards.
CATTCTCCTAGACAAACAAAGCAGATGAGGTAGACCAGCTCATACGAGCAGATGAACTTAGCACGCCATCTACAACACTATAATGAGGTTATTCCTGCATGAATCGTATTTATGATTGCTTGCAACAAAAGTAGGTTGAGTCACCACTTGATGGAGAGGATAATCCAAGATGTGATGATATTAGTACATAATTTGATAGAGGCCTCAACTAATGATTGCGTACAAGTTATTTGAATGGGTGCATTGAAAACGAGAATAAGCTGGTACGAAAACCAAGGGATCTCATGCACGTAACTGGATCGCGATATTCACAATCAAACAGCATTAATCAGCACAAAATTCTTATACTGGCCAGAAATTCATTTTCAGAAGCATCGAAGTGATAAAACCCAAACTACTTATTATGTCATTGAGCAACGGGTCTGATTAACTTTCAGTATGTGAATAACACAAGAAAGGAAAGAGCGGCACAACCATAAAAGAAAACTAAATGCCAGATTTTAACAGTTGCCAGGACAATTTCAAAACAACTCTTACGTTCAATAATACCAACTTCAAGTGTAATTTCCTTGCTGGAATCCTCCAGCTAGAAGCATACTAGAAATGGGTAATCTACAAACATATGCATTTGGAATCTATAGTTTTTAAATTTTTCAAGCAATTGTCTCACCTTCTTTAGGTACATTGTTCTTTTAAGTTCTACTCTTATTTCACTCAAGTCACTGAAGCATCTCTATAAAGCAGATACAGGTCAAGTTTATTTAAGTTTTCTTTCATATGGCATCATATATTTGCAAAGTCAAGTAAGATATCAAGAAAGCTATGTTCAATAAGTTAAAATGCTTTACAGTCAACTTTCAAAATCTGACAGAAAATATGCCAACATGTATTTCCTGTTAAATTAAGAAACCCAAAAATCCAGCTGTTGGAAGTTAAAGCCACTTGAAAATTTACCTTGTTTGAACGCAAATGGCAGCCGAAGGTAGTCAAAAGCTTCAAGAATCAGCTCCACATTTTCTAATAATACTTCCTCTACACCCACAAAATTAAAAGAAAGTATAAGAATAGAAAGAACTTCAATCCCTATTCAGCTACCAAATTCAAACATTTCATAATCGTCATAATGCTTCTATGATTGCTCATGTATTTGCAACTGGGTTAAAGCACAAGGATAAAGATAAGTATTATAGTTCCGTAGAAAGAAACAATATTACCATTCCAAAGGGTGATTTTGAGCTGCTCTTTTTGGATGTCTTTAATATATTGGCCAAGGTATCCCAATATCAACTGCCTCACCAATCCTTCAAACATTATTTATTTATTTCCTTCTCTTCTTGTTGATCTTGGTTCAATTTAACTCTGAAGAAGCGGAAAAAAACAATTAAATCGGAAGTATAATATATTGGAGCTATTCTAGCAAGAAGCATAGCATTGAAAAACTTATTCCCAACAATCAATCAACCAACTCTGAGAATTTATGCAAAAAATATAGAAGATATCACGGAATGAATTCTATAATTCATCCTTAAGAAAGAGACTGTATCTTCGTCTAGCATTCTCATCTCAACAAATTCACTAACCAGTTGAAATCAATCCCAAAAACTACGACTGAGAGAGTCTGGTTTTGGGAGGTTCAGGGTTTGGATTCAATAAGATTAGGGTTTTAATTTGTGGAACTTTGCTCGGAATCAGGGATTTTCTGCAATCCTATCCCAATTTTAAAGTATCCAAGGTAGTGCTGGTGCATCATCTTCAACCCATTTTCTTACTCAGTCGGTCCAAGTGGCAAAGTTCGGGCGATGGAAGGAGGCGGCGATTGCTGAAACAATCAAGTTTTCTACTTAAAAATACTATAATACCCTCACCTATAAAAATAAGAAACCATTTAACAAACACATCAGAAGCTCGCCGGAAACTCATACCGCCGGAAATTAATGTTGGGGTTGAAAAGAGCTGGTCTCTTAGATGTCACAAGACCATTTCGATATATGCTGCGCCACTGTAGAACACAAGAAAAGAAGGGGAATTAGGAATTGTTTGAACGTAGCAATTATCGATTTTCTTTATACAAAACCCACGTTTTTTGTGCCGAGCCTTTTCCGGCGGTTGCGGAAGAGTCGACGGCGTTGGGGATTCCGGGAAAACCTTTTTCTTCTTGAAGGTTGGTCTTGCGATGGAGAAGAATGAACAGGACCTGGTTCTTTGATTTTATTTTTTCTGGTTTTTTGGTCAATTATAAATAAGAGATTGGCTGCACCTATTTGCAATCTCAAAATTTCTTAGCGCAAGACCTTACTTCATGCAAGATCAAAATATAAATAAATTTACTAAGAGTAAGACTGGAAATTACAAATATGACCCCATATTAATTTTGATATTATTAATTCAAAAAATATTTGCTTGCTATTGCAAGACCAAAAAAATAAAAATGAAAAATGACCATTCTTCTTCACCAACAAAACTCAACCTCTTTCTTCACAAAAAAACTCTTTCATATTCTCCAAAATCATTATCAAACAAAATCCTCAAATCTTACTAAAACTTGAAAAGAACGACATTATGGACACACGAAACATTAATATGGATGATTCTAAGGTCGAAGAACACAATGAAATAAGAAAAGTTGTACTTTATTTAGCTTTGTGATCGTTTTTTTCGTTTTTCGAAAATAATTTCGCGTACACAAAAATTCGACGTTTACAGGTCGATATTTAGCAATAAAAACGACATTACAACGTCGATTTTCTCAGTTTCTGAAAAATCGACGCCAGCATGTCGTTTAAATTGCTAAAAATCGACACACTGATGTCGAATTTTGAACAAAATATCGACACACAAATGTCGAAAAAAATGCAAATAATCGACAACTTTTTATTGTCGAAATTTAGTGAAAATTGTGACACCAATGTGTCGAATTTTACAAAAAAATCGACAAGTACAGGTCGATATTTTTAAAACCACAATTCCTTCAACAATGGTGGTGGAATCTAACCCTAAAATCATACCCTATGTTCTAAATGAACTTGTGGCGACTGTCGATTGCAACGGCGACGCCGGTGGTAGTCGACTTCATCGATGACGGCGCGACGGCGAATCTGCAAATAGTTATCTTTTTCCCTTCTTCCCGTTCTTCAATTGTGTTGGGTTTCTTTTTTCTTTTTCTTTTTTTTCTTTTTTTTTTAAATTTGGTCTTGCAAGAGTAATTTGTGTAATTATGTTTTATTTTGTTATGTTTTACTAAGGTCATTATAGTCTTTTTACACTTAATTTTGTATAAAATTTTATTTGGTCTTGCCTTAAGTAAATTTTGGATTGCATATAGTCGATGCCTAAGAGTTTTTCTGGTTTTTTGGTCTATTACAAAAAAGAGGAAGGGGAGTATGAGGGTAGAGGTAGAGTGGTAAATTAGTAACGGCCGAGTTGTGATAATTTAATAATTTCATTCGTGCATGATCAAATTAAAATTACATTTTTAATGTTAAATACTATAATATCCTTACTTGTTAATAAAATAAAAAATTCAAATATGCAATACCAAAAACTTAAAACCATATAAATCATATCCACACAAAGTTCGTTCCCAATCTATGATATAGTATTGGGAAAACAACTATGTCTTGGGGTTATATGAAATGTACCTTAGTTGTCACTAGGTCAAATCATGCATGATGTTTGCTTCACGAGATAGTGAGTGAATGCACATGGCCTGAAACCATGATTAGGCATGTTCGAGATTTCTGTGAATTGACTACCACAAAAGATCCTAAGAGATTGTATTTAACTGCATTGAGCAAATGAAGACGAGCTTCATTAAATGTGACAACTCCAAGAACATAGTTATGAGGTTTTCTTCAATCAACAATAATAAGAGCTCAAACAATAATGATCTAGTAGATCATGAAAACATGATAACTACGCTGACTTATTTACTAAGTCTTTGCCTAAAGTCACTTTGGAAAAGTATGTTAAGGATGCTGACTTGCGTAGATTATACAAGCTTGCTCCCTTATAGACAACAGGGGGAGTTAACGTGAGGGGGCCCTGTAGGTACTTAATATCCAGAAGATACCCCGATGCCCTATTGTACTCCTTTTCTTTCGTGCGATGTTTATTTTTCCCAAAGGATTTTCGTTAATCGCCAAGGTTTTAACGAGGCAATATATGTTGATTGAAAAAATTGTGTTGTACTCTTTTTCCTAACCGATGTTGTTTTTTTCCCATTCGGTTTTATTACTCGGAAGGTTTTAATGAGGCAACATGAAAAGCACAATAGTGGTTCGATAGGAATCTCCAAGGGGGAGTGTTGTAAATAATATATAATGTGGTTATTCCTATCTTAAGCCACTCGGAGTTTATAACTCCCCACTACGCCACTAGATTCTCAACTTACCCATTATCCCATAACTCCCTCCATGATCTATGTAGGGTATAACTTATGTGTAACTCCCATGTAACTTCCGGTGGTTTGCACCTATATAAATGAGAATCTCCCCTCCCCTAACGAACCCACAATTATCTCTCTACGGATCTTGTTTACTTGTGTTCTCTCATTCTCTCTCTATTATTATTATTATGTTCTTATGTATTTCCACAATCACAAACCAAATAGCTAGATTAAATAGACGATTTTACAAGAATATGTTCATTTTCTCCGAATAAGACATGCATATTAATGTTGTTTGAACCCATAATAAACTTGTTGTTTACTTTTTATCCATTGAGAGGGATTATTTCAACTTACATAAATATGTTGTCATATATGTGCTAAATGATTTGATTTAGTGAATTAAATAGGAAAATTATTACAAGATTGGGTAATCATTAAACTGAGCAGATGCTTGAAAGTTGAACCTATTATTTAATATTCTTTTAGAAGTGGATCTGGAACCTATAATTTCACATTAAAAGCAACTGTTTACAACTCGTGATTAGTAGGGCCATGATTATTGAAATTAAATAACGTTACCCATGTTATAAGAGATGGTTTATATACTTCACTAAACAATTGGGGGACTAGTTGATCTAAATACACCCTTAATATTTTTTTAAAAATCTTTTGATGTCGTATGCCCTCTTATTAATAACTAGTGTGATACTTTTTTCATTTAAATTTGTTTGGTATCATTAAAACAAAACATTAAAAATAAGTTGCATGTTGGTTATTAAATTAAAGTTGACTTCTTCATTGATTTATTTAAGGGTTTATTAGGGAAAACACCCTTATTCATATTTTCTAATGAGGAAGATCCAATTTTTTTTCCCCTTTTTGAGATACACCCAATTTTGCCAACTTGGCAAAATATATTATATAATTTCCCTTTAATACCCCTGTTTTATTATTAAACGACATTTATTTCCTTTAATACGTGATACGTTGCCTAAAATCACGGAATAAATTTACGTGAGATCATTGGCCGTTATATCAAATCGTGTACAATATTTTTTGAAGATTCTCTTCATCGTTCCAGCGGGTTTTATCGTCTTTGAAGATTTCTGCACCGTCGTGGAAATAGGATCGATTTTTGAGCGTTTGTTGTTGGACGTTGTTAAGCGGGTATGAGTGCGTTATTCGTTTTTATTTTTTGCTCAATGTCCATGATTGTCGTTTAGTGGTTAGAAATTTTTAAGAATTGGGTTGATACTTGATTATATTAAGCAGAACGTTTTTTAACAAAATTATTCCGTCATATATATATCGTTTTTTTTGGCCGATGATGTTTGTTTGGAAGAGGATTGACAGAGTTAGAAGAGGATGGTTCACGCAGATCGGACCAGAGTTGTTTTATATGAGCTTCGTAGTTGGTTTATGCAATAATCCGAATAATTGTCCGCTGTGGTCGAGTTCATGTTTTTATCCCGATCGATAGTTGGTTTATTTGTTTATAACAGCCGATTTAAGTGTGCTGGGTAGTACATTAAAATATAGTTCATAGTTTTTTTTAATTTAGCGTATGGATTTTGCATTTTAAGTTTATTTTTGATGATATTAATGTATTATCATTCAAATGTATTTGTAGTCTATTTAATCATTTTTTAGTATTCTGCATTTTTAATTTTGTTTCATGATTTTAGGTTTTTTCGATGGCGAATTTCGTACGGATTTTGTTGAGGTTTGGTGGGTTGGTTGCTATAAAGAGGTGTTTACGATGTAATGACTCGGTAACTTCGGTTAAGTGTTAAACCGTTGTAATACAGTAGTATACTATTATGAATACCGTATGATACTACCATTTTCATTTTATTATACTATTATGAGATTATTAATGTACTAGAGTTTTTTAACTCGACATATTGGTTTGATTTTGTTATGATGTGTTTTATGTATTTAATCAAAACCCTAGAATGAAATTATGAGATTATTAATGTACTATTTTATTGGTTATGTGGAATACTTTACGTTGGTGTTGTTCTCAATGTTCTTGTCATTTCAGTGGTATATTGTTTGTAACACAATTTCATATCACTACTATAACCGTAATATACTATCATAGCAGATTAATGTACTATATTGAAATTATTAATATACTATATGTGGTTGAGTAATACGGGATCCATAGTCAATTAACGAGATCCATAGTCGAATTAGATCAATAAGATAGTCTATTACATGATATAAGGAAAATTACCCTAATTGATTAGTATTTCAAACAAACATATTATTCAGTTTCCATATATATTATTATTATTTCATATATATTATTATTTACCCTAATCGTTTTCATATAATAAGGAAAATTACCCTAATTGATTAGTATTTCAAACAAACATATTATTCAGTTTCCATATATATATTATTATTTTTCCAATAGTCAATTAACTAAACCCATAGTCGAATTAGATACATGGGATAGTCTATTAAAAGATATGAGATAGTCTATTAATTTTAAAAACAAATCCGCCGCCGTCACTTCTCAAATCTAGGGTTTTGATGATTCTTCGGCCCATAGTCGATTAACGAGATCTATAGTAAAATTATACCAGTGGGATAGTTTATTAAATGATATGGGATAGTATATTAATACAGATGTAATTCGACTATGCATCTCGTTAATCAACTATGGGCCGAAGGATTTGATATTATTTCAAAAGGTAAAGTAACGGGATTTGTGGGATTTGATTGAGGGTAATTATGTAATTACGAAAAGCTTGGGCTTTTATCAAAATGGAAAATTTAAATTTGGGTCTACCCCTATTATTTGAATGTTTAAGGGGGTTATATCTAATAGACCATTTATTTAATTTGTGTTTTTCTTAACAAGTTACACGGTTCAATCCCAATTAGGATGTAATATATAATGTGGGATCACCCATGCTTATATAAACTAGTATTTCTCCCCGTGTATTGCACTAAGAAAATATAATAAACTATTATAATAATATTTATTAGTGATATATAAATTACAGTAACAATATCAACATTCATACAAATATAATAATACAAACCACTCTACAAAAGATTTAAGATTATATAAACTTAATAGTCATAAAATGAAATTGATCGTGAAAGAAATGAAGCGATTAATCAAGCAAAAATTTAGAGGAAAAAAACGTACAAGTATAATTAGAGATGTATGATTGATAAATGAAAGATTGTCTCGAAAGGATTCTTCGCAGTTTGATTTTTAATTTTGGACTTTTTATAACTAGAAAATTAGTATATAAAAAATAATTAAAATAATTATAAAAATGTCTGTAGAGTTACTTAGGATTGACCTAACATTTCTTTCTTTTACGTCTAAGATAAGATGTGCAATTATAAATGATTTGAGGAGGGATCGTCGTTTTTTCTTGTCAAAAAAGTATTCTCTTTCGCTGATGATATTCTAGCTAGAACCGAGCATGGAGTGGGGCAAGCAGGCCACACGCCTAGGACCCATTTTTTTTTAGGGGTCTTAAGATATAGGTCCCTGATGACAAAATTAATTAGAACTAAATGACAAGTAAAATTAAACTTTTGCTTCACATCCTTTATTAAATTCATTCCAAAAATGCCCTTATACTCACAAATTCGAAATTTGCATTTAAGTAAATATCAAACTGTATTTATAATTTTTTATTTTACGGACTTTGTCATCTTTATTTTGTCGTTTTTCACTCTAGTATTTTTTACATTATTATAAACAACTTAATATTTTTCCTTATTTTTAACATTTTATTGAAAATTACGATTTTTTTACATTTTTGTTAAATAGTATACCGGATTTTAAAAATACTATGGTCTACTATGGTATACTATGGTATACTATAGTTTATTAATATTGAAATTATGAATGTTTTTGGAAAAAAATCGGTCGTAGTCGTCTATAGGAACCATAGAAATTCGTAGTCACATATTCTCGCTACCCATTCGTAGACACTCATAGTGATCCGTAGACATCCGTAGACACCCGTAGTCATAAGCGCTCATAAAAAAATGAAACCCTAGATCTGCAATCACAACCGCCATGGCCGCCGCCCGCCATAGCCCTCGTCTTACATATCACACACCTACCTCCACCATAACCGCAATCACAACCACTCTAACCGTCTCTATATCGGTCGACGCCATAGTCGCCGCCAGACCCGCCATCCACGATAGCCGCCTTTATACCCACCGCCGCCATAGCCGCCGCTAGGTCCACCACCCGTCACAGCCGTTTTTATACCCAAGCGAAGATCCGTCTCAAAAGAGCATACCAGTCATTGTCACTCACCATATTCGTCTTTATAATCAACCCACCATACCCTCCACCGCTATCTAACACTCAAATCTGTAAAAAAAACAAAAATAGAGAAAATGGGAGGGGGGTTGGGGGGGCAGGAGAGAGGAAATTCAGGCTATTTAGAGAGAGATGCAGGGCCTCTTTCCGTTGTCTTTTTTCTAAGTGGAAGAGAGGCAGAGTGAGAGAATCAAAGTGAGAGAAAGAATGAAATGGTGGGTGGGTGGATACGGTGGATTAAAAGAAAAACAGAGAAGGGGTGCGGTTGGGTGGGGCGGCGCAAAAAAAAGGAGTGGGGAAAAGAGAAGAGGAGAAAAAAACCCTAATTTTTTACTAATTATATTAAGGGTATTTTCGGGTTAAATAAAAATTAAAGGATGTGTGACATATTTTATTTAGAATTAAGGATTTAGTTAAAATATTTCATTTAAAGTTGTCATCCTTATCTAATTAGGTTTGATTTAAGGGGTGTCAAGCATATTACCCCTTTTTTTTATTGGGCCTATTGTTTTTTAAGATATATTATATATATTTTTAATGTATTTTTTATTATATATAACTTCTGTTATTATGTAAATTTGATTTAAAAATGACACAATTTCATATATAAAAAAAATAATAATAACAAAGTATTGTTATATATTAATAGTACAATTGAAATATTATTGCACGAAACATAACAATGAAAATTGTTGGGTTTCGGGCACGCATACGCAGCGGAAAACAAAAATTTATGCGAATTAAACGAGTTTAAAACGCACATAGTACATGCCCATTAAATGAAACCAATTAATTGCGTACCTTTGCGCTTCCAGCGAAATTAAAAACAACATACATGCTAATAAATTTAACCGAATTTAAATCAATTAACATGCTCGCGTTTAAACCAAATAACATGCTTGCAACGATTTGATCGATTACGCATAATCACATAAAATAATACGAAACAAACATGAATACATAGGTTTAAACAAAACTCAAATCGAAACTAGGGTTTCGCGTGTTTACCTCTTGAAGCGTGAGGTAGGAGCGTATAGCACGTCGAGATTGCTACGGAAACCAATCCGTACAATCGGGGCAGCAATGGAATGCAGCGGCAGCAGCGGCGGATTGACCATGGCGGCGCGTGAGCTTCACGCGCGGACTTCCGGGGTGGCGCGTGGGGCAGCGTGCGGCTTCGGCTCGTGTGTTGCTCCTCGATTCTTCAATCTACAGTCTTCCTCCTCTCGGATTTCACCTCGTATACTTCGATCTACTAAAACGTGGCACTAGACACGAAGTAGTTAGAACTAACGGAAGAAAAGAGAGAAGAAAAGAATACCGAAAGAGATCGGCCAAGGGATGGCCGATTCCGGCGACGGGGCGGCGTCAACGGCGGAGGTGGCCGCGCGAGAGAGAGAGCGAGAGAGAGAGGTGGACGGCCGCTTTAGGGTTAGGGTTTGTTGTATTTTTGCAAGGCCTATAAATCGAGTTAAATGCAAAAACTCCCCCTGTGTTAATCCTAAAGACCAAAAAACCCCCTGGGATAAAAAAAGTGGCACAAACCCCCCTGTAATCAATAGTCAAAGCCATACAACCCCCTAACCTCTGTGCGTGTCATTCACTCGCTGTGTGTGCGATTACTTGTGCGGGTTTTGTATATTTTGTGCGTTAAAGGACAAAATTGCCCTTCTGAATCAACACTCATTAAACAATTAAACTACACGATTTTTTTAATAATATTTAAATTTAAAAAAATAAAATGAAAAAATATAAATTATATTTAAACAAATTAAAAAAGAAAATAAAAAAGAAATTGGCATAAAAAACCACCTCATCATCTTCTTCCTCCAAAATGCCCCACCCATCATCTTCTTCCTCCAATATGCCGCACCGCCACCACCTCCCCTTCTGCCCAAGGCCGCCGGTTCGGTGGAAACCTCAAAAAATTTAGTACCGCAACCACGACAATGGCAAAAATGGAATGCATAACTGGAGCTATACTTCATTTTTGGGAAAATCGAAGAAATAGGTTGCCCCAAGAAAATGGGTTGAAAAATCTGGAATGTAGTGATTGTTTTGTTGAGCATAGAAGAAGGTTTATTGTTGCCGGACGACATGTAATGGTGTCGAAAATGTGGATCATGACTTTGGATTTTTTTTTTTCTTGGAATAATTTTGTAAGAAATTTTGATTTGAGAGGGAATTCGTTGTTGATAGGGGTTGAGAAACAATTGCCAGAGAGGGGTTTCAGTCCACGGACGGAGCCGGCGACGGTACTGGTGGGGAGGGGTTGGGTGAGGTGATGTGCCCAGAGAATTAAAATTACAGTGTGTGTAATGTGTGCCTGTGTGTTTTTTTTTTTTGAGAAGAGGGCTTAATTGAAAGTATTAGGGACTGAATTGAAAATTTTAAAAATTTCATTTGGGTCATAAAATTTTAGAGGTTGGACAGATTTATCCGAGGGTTTATTCGTCTTTTCACGATCGGTCAACGAATAAAATAAAAATGGGTCGAGTATGCTTGTTTGAACACTTATCGGGGGGGTTTTTGTTACTTTTTTTATCTCAGGGGGTTTTTCGGTCTTTAGGATTAACACAGGGGGGGTTTTTGCATTTAACTCCCTATAAATCATGTATTTATAGTCCCTTGCATAAAACCCTAGCGGGCTTAAGTTGGACCGGGCCCAACAGCTTAAGTTTGCTAGTACTTTTACTAGCTCGTTTCTCTCAATTCAATGACCGAAAAATTGCAACGATTACATTTTCGGAATCATTATAATTCCCTCGTCATTACGAGTGCCATCTCTCATTTTCCAACTTTCCAAAAGTGGAAACCCTAGTTCAGTGCACTTTCTAAATTTGGAAACTTCCCGATTTAGAAAGTTCACTAACATGTTCGCCTATTCTTTTCCTTTTCTTATTCTCATTCATAATTCCAAATTACGAATGTTGGACTCAATCATATTGACTTCCAATCATGCAAAGATAAACTATTTTATCTCTGACCGTTTATTCAAAGATCTCATGTGCACGAGCAGTGTGACCCTCGATGGTTCAGGTGTAAGCTAGCCGTGGGCCCACAACCCTTTGTGGTCAAAACTCGTCCCCTTCGAGTTATGATTAAGATGAAGCTCGTTTCACCTTAATCACCCAACGAATCAAGATTGGCGTCTAGCAACTACGCGTCATGATTCCCTAGATACAAATGAAGTGCCTGCAAGAACCTTCAGATATAGTTAACGTACAGTACGGTCCCTTCGATTCATATGTCCCGATCGAACTAGAGGCATTGGTTCATCGAGACCTCTTTATATGTTCGATGACGGTGCGATCGTTCTAAGTGTTGTAATCCTTACGTGCATGACTTAGAGAATCGAATTCTCTAATCATCACTTAGTCAGCTCTGGCCAGAGACTTAGAATGATTACAAACTTTCAGAACACACAGGACATCCAAGACTATTCTAGCGATCGAATCCCCGACTACAATGCACAGACCTCCCACTAGATTTCGGACTGCACGAACACTGGCCCTTGGGATGGTCCTCGGTGGAACTCAGGGACAGGTCACGATACAGCTGGTCCTCTAGTGAAGTCACGGTGATGTCTAGGTCATAAGGACTAATGGTGTACAACTATACCATAGATATCTCTACTCGATTATTGGGAACCACTTAGAGATTTCTAGGGTGAGGGAGTTCAGTGAACTCGTCAACTTACGAGCACCCACTTATGCATGCCGATATCACAATACCGTTTACTGATGAGATGCAGTACACATACACTAAGTGCTAGTCTTAATGGGAAAGGCCGATATCCTCATTAGTGGCGTAACCCTTCGACTAGGAACACGTTTAACAGTTATAATACTTAAGTAAATATCTCACGATCCTAACGATCAATTACTAGTACTTGTAATAACTGTAAGGACTATATCTATGCTTGTGACAAAGGGACAAAGATATAGAATGCCAAGGTGTTTTATCATTAATACGAATAAAGGTTCGTTTATTACAATAATAAATACGAAAGACCACAGCCACATGTTGGCTTGTTGGTCACCTACTCTAACAATCTCCCACTTGACCTAAAGCCAACTACCCATAAATCGCAATCCCATCGACTCTCGATGTTTCTCATGGACCGATCTCGGTAAAGGCTTCGTGAAGGGGTCTGCAACGTTCTCTTCCGAGGTGACTCGTTCAACCTTAACTTCACCTCTATCAATGATCTCTCGGATCACGTGATACTTCCTCAGAATATGCTTTGACTTCTGATGAGATCGTGGCTCCTTAGCTTGCGCCACGGCTCCGGTGTTATCACAGTACAACGGTACTGGATCACTAGCATCAGGAATGACACCCAACTCTTGGATGAATTTCCTTATCCAAGTCCCTTCTTTTGCAGCTTCGGACGCTGCAATGTATTCTGCTTCGGTAGTGGAATCGGCCGTCGTGCTTTGCTTGGAACTCTTCCAACACACGGCACCACCATTAAGCGTGAATATAAATCCAGAATTCGACTTCGAGTCGTCCACATCCGATTGAAAACTAGAGTCAGTAAAACCTTCTAATTTCAACTCGGCACCCCCATAGACCAAAAATATATCCTTAGTTCTTCGCAAGTACTTGAGGATATCTTTCACGGCTTTCCAGTGAGCCGGGCCGGGGTTAGACTGATATCTGCTTGTGACACTCACAGCATACGCAATATCGGGTCTCGTACATAGCATGCCATACATTATGCTTCCTATGGCAGAAGCATAGGGCGTCCTTTTCATCTCCTCGATTTCACTAGGTGTTTGCGGACACATAGATTTCGAGAGACGAACCCCATGGGACATTGGCAAGAATCCCTTCTTGGATTCTTCCATGCTAAACCGTTTCATAACGGTGTCTATGTACAGGCTTTGGGATAAGCCAAGCATCTTTCTTGCTCTATCTCTATAGATGCGTATTCCTAATACATAAGATGCTTCTCCCAAACCTTCATTGAGAAACGTGTGGACAACCATGCTTTCGTTTGCTGCAACATTCCTACATCATTCCCAATGAGCAGAATGTCATCAACGTAAAGCACTAAAAATATTACTGCCCTCCCACTAACCTTCTTGTATACACAAGGTTCCTCCGGGTTCTTCTCAAAATCAAACTCTTTGATAGTTGAGTCGAACCTAATGTTCCAACTACGGGATGCTTGCTTCAATCCATAAATGGATCGCTGGAGCTTGCAAACCTTTTGCTCACTTCCAGAATATATGAAGCCTTCCGGCTGCGCCATGTAAATTTCTTCCTCAATGTCTCCATTAAGGAAGGCGGTCTTCACATCCATTTGCCATATCTCGTAGTCATACCACGCAGCTATGGCCAGCAAAATCCTAATGGACTTCAGCATCGCGACTGGCGAAAAGGTTTCCTCATAGTCAACGCCTTGCCTTTGAGTGTATCCTTTCGCTACCAATCTAGCTTTATAGGTCGATACCTTTCCATCAACTCCAATTTTCTTCTTATAGATCCACTTGCAGCCTATAGGAACAATTCCTTTGGGTGGATCTACCAAGGTCCATACCTTGTTGGAGTACATGGAGTCCATTTCGGATTTCATGGCAGTTAGCCAATGTCCCATCTCCGCATCCGATACGGCCTCATTGTATGTTCTTGGATCTTGTCCAAGATCAACATGATCTTCATCATTCTCGAGGAGGAATAACCTATCCGGCATTTTCCGAACTCTTTCGGATCTACGTACCGTAGGTTCAGGAGGTATATTAGTGGTTTGTTGTATTGGTTCGATTGCTTGTTCTTGCGTTTGAACTTCATTTTGTGGTTCTTGAACTACTTCAAGTTCTATCATGCTGCCCTTTCTATCGGATAGAAACTCCCTTTCCAAAAAGGTGGCATTTCTCGAAACAAACGTCTTTGCTTCTTTGACATAGTAGAACTCGTATCCCATTGAGTCTTCGGGATACCCCACAAAATAGCACAAGTCGGATTTACTATCCAACTTATCTCCCACTAATCGCTTCACATAAGCGGGACAACCCCATATCCTAATATGTTTGTAATTGGGTTTCCGGGAATGCCAAAGTTCATAAGGTGTGGATTTAACTGCCTTGGTGTTAACTCTATTCAGCAAATACGCGGCAGTACGAAGTGCATGACCCCATAAGTATGCCGGTAAGTTTGTGAACCCCATCATTGATCGAACCATATCTAATAAAGTTCGATTCCGACGTTCGGATACTCCATTAAGTTGAGGAGTTCCCGGTGGAGTCCATTGGGACTGTATCCCATTTTCTTTTAGATAGTCAATGAACTCGATGCTCAAGTATTCTCCACCACGATCGGATCGTAGCTTCTTAATACTTCGTCCGAGTTGCTTTTCTACTTCATGTCTAAAATCTTTGAACCTTTCAAATGTTTCAGACTTGTACTTCATCAAGTACACATACCCATACCTAGAATAATCGTCGGTAAAGGTAGCGAAGTAGTTATATCCACCCTTCGCACTAACACTTAGTGGACCACATACGTCTGTATGGATCAAATCCAAAAGACCCTCGGCTCGTTCCATTTTCCCTTTGTAGGGTGACTTGGTCATTTTCCCTTTAAGGCAAGATTCACAAGTTTGTAGTGATTTCACGTCCTCCAAAGAGAACAATCCTTCACTAACAAAATCGTTCATCCTTCTTAAAGAGACATGACCTAATCTAGCGTGCCAAAGTTGTGCGGGGTTTTGATCTATCTCCTTACGTTTTGCTGATATAACATTAATAGGTATTTCACTTGGATTTAGTTCACACAAGTTGTTTAATAGTCGTCCTTTGCAAATTAAATTCTCATTCTTTTGTATAATGCAAATCGAATTTCCAAAAACAAAAGTAAAACCTTCAATATCTAATACAAGAATAGAAATAAGGTTTCTAATGAGCGACGGAACAAATAAACAATCGTTCAAAACAATAGGAAAACTAGAATCCAAAACATTTAAGTAAATTGTGCCAATGGCTTCAGCAGCAACTCTTGCTCCATTCCCCATCCTTAGGTAGGTCTCACCCGCTCTAAGTCTTCGACTTCTTGTCATTAGCTGCAAATCATTGCACAAATGTGAGCCACAGCCCGTATCCAATACCCAAGAAGAAGAGTTGACAGACAAATTTACGTCAATGAAATACGTACCCTTTTCAGAACCTTTCTGCTTCAGGTATGCCTTGCAGTTGCGGCGCCAATGTCCTTTCTTTCCACAGTGATGGCAAGCATCATCAACTTGTTTGCTAACCTTTGCTTTGGGGCCCCCACTACCTTCACCCACTTCGAACTTGCTGTTAGGGAAAAGAACTCTTTCCTTTCTCTTCTTTTGGAAAGAACTCTTCTTTCCAGAAGTAGCAGCAACGAGAACAAACTTCTCTTTCTTAATGGTGGACTCGAAGCTGACCAACATGTTCATTAACTCATCCAAGGGAGGATCTAGTTTGTTCATGTTGAAGTTCACTATGAACGATTCATAGGAACTAGGAAGAGACAACAGGATCAAATCCAACGAGAGCTCGGCCGGGAGGGTGACATCAAGATTCACTAGCTTTTCAAGGAGAGTGATCATTTTGAGACAGTGCTCGTGGACCGAAGTCCCTTCGCGCAGTCTCGCTGTGATCAACTCCTTTGTAGCAGCGTACCTCGATGCCCTAATATTCTCACTATACATGCTATCGAGATGAGCCTTTATATCGAAAGCATGCATGTGAGACTCATATTTCCTCGCAAGCGCGGGCTCCATGGCGGCTATCATATAGCACCTAGCATGAGTGTCATCTTTCTTCCAAACTTCATAAGTTTCCTTTTCAGCATCAGTCGCTGTGGCAGGTATAGTGGCGGGAAGCCTCTCGTTCAAAACATAGAGACGCCCCTCAACAGTTAGCACAAGCTTAAGACTACGCAACCAATCTAGGTAATTAGGGCCATTGAGTTTATTGTCGAGGATTGACATTATGGGATTCTTAGACATGATTATCTGAGACATATAGAGAAGAGGATTATTAGAGATTCGCGTTAAATGATTGTTACAATTAAATGTTTGGACTTGTGTTATTTAATTGTTCTCCCACTAATTTTATCGAGTTCCACTTCCCTCTAGTAGACAAACGAGAAAACTGATTTTTCTTAATGGGATTTAGGTCCAATAGACAAATATAACCCGTAGTTAATCTAGCCCGATTATATTTGCCCAAAGGTAGATCACAATCAATCATATCCACAATATGACCCTAAATTAATTTTCCTCACACTTGATAATGACCTAAGTTAATCTCGCGAATATCAAAATCGTCGTGTGTCAAGTCTAACCTACCAATCAAAGATGCTCATAGAACTCGATTATGCCAAACTAATGCAGTCCCTAGTTAATCTAGCCGACCACGTTAATTCAACATAACCCTTTTCTATGGCTACCTTCATCACTATGTCAATTGAATTACAGCTTACTCTACCATAGCACTCCCCGCTAACACGGCTTACTGCACTATAGTAAAGGGCTACACATAATCCAACCGTTGGCAGAAGGAAAGAAATAACTCAACAGATTGGGGTTTTCTTTATAGCTTGAAATGATTCTTAATTGAATTAAGAATGAGGGATTTTATTTAAAAGTTTTATCTCATCAGAAGGTTTTGGATTGGTCTATGTGATTCCTACATCTATGTTCTCTAAAGGTATATGGAAGCGCATATTGTCCTAAGAGGAACATACGACCTAATTTCATAATTAATTACATTAATTAATTATCGAGTTTTCAAAATAATTATAGAACCTCAACTAGCATAAATCATTCAAATAATGTTGAGGTACTACTAATTAAGTTGAACTTATAATCAATATTATATATGTGTTCTATTAATTGAAATCAATTTAACAATTTAAATCAATTTAATTAATCTAACACTTATTTACTAAAATAGATGATTGTCGATCCAATTATCTAATTGGGATTAATTGAAAATAATTTTCCAAAAATTAAAATCAATTTGTTTTAAGTTTAATTTTAGAAATCTAAAATAATTTTTTTTCTTTTTTTTTTTTTTTTTTTTTATTTTCAGTGAACCGGTTCGGCCGACCGGTCTGACCGGTTCGGACCGAAGCGGTCCGGTTCTGCCCGGTCCAGCTGACCCAAATCAGTGGGCCGGGTCAGTCGGACCGGGAACCGGTCTGACCGACCCGAATCCACGTGGATTCGGTCAACTAAATCGTGCACAACCATCGAACCGGCCGGTTCGACCGGTTCGATCCGAACAATTAAAAAACCGATGTTTTAAAACAATTTCAGATCCGATTTTCCAATTTTAAACAATTTTAAAGCTGGAAAAATTCTAAACAATATTTCAAAAATATTTTAAACTTATGAAAACTCCCAATTACATAATACGACTATCACTACTTTAATAAATCGAACATGCATATTAAAACGAACGCAATTAATTGCGCAACGAGCTCTGATACCACTGTTGGGTTTCGGGCACGCATACGCAACGGAAAACAAAAATTTATGCGAATTAAACGAGTTTAAAACGCACATAGTACATGCCCATTAAATGAAACCAATTAATTGCGTACCTTTGCGCTTCCAGCGAAATTAAAAACAACATACATGCTAATAAATTTAACCGAATTTAAATCAATTAACATGCTCGCGTTTAAACCAAATAACATGCTTGCAACGATTTGATCAATTACGCATAATCACATAAAATAATACGAAACAAACATGAATACATAGGTTTAAACAAAACTCAAATCGAAACTAGGGTTTCGCGTGTTTACCTCTTGAAGCGTGAGGTAGGAGCGTATAGCACGTCGAGATTGCTACGGAAACCAATCCGTACAATCGGGGCAGCAATGGAATGCAGCGGCAGCAGCGGCGGATTGACCATGGCGGCGCGTGAGCTTCACGCGCGGACTTCCGGGGTGGCGGGTGGGGCAGCGTGCGGCTTCGGCTCGTGCGTTGCTCCTCGATTCTTCAATCTACAGTCTTCCTCCTCTCGGATTTCACCTCGTATACTTCGATCTACTAAAACGTGGCACTAGACACGAAGTAGTTAGAACTAACGGAAGAAAAGAGAGAAGAAAAGAATACCGAAAGAGATCGGCCAAGGGATGGCCGATTCCGGCGACGGGGCGGCGTCAACGGCGGAGGTGGCCGCGCGAGAGAGAGAGCGAGAGAGAGAGGTGGACGGCCGCTTTAGGGTTAGGGTTTGTTGTATTTTTGCAAGGCCTATAAATCATGTATTTATAGTCCCTTGCATAAAACCCTAGCGGGCTTAAGTTGGACCGGGCCCAACAGCTTAAGTTTGCTAGTACTTTTACTTGCTCGTTTCTCTCAATTCAATGACCGAAAAATTGCAACGATTACATTTTCGGAATCATTATAATTCCCTCGTCATTACGAGTGCCATCTCTCATTTTCCAACTTTCCAAAAGTGGAAACCCTAGTTCAGTGCACTTTCTAAATTTGGAAACTTCCCGATTTAGAAAGTTCACTAACATGTTCGCCTATTCTTTTCCTTTTCTTATTCTCATTCATAATTCCAAATTACGAATGTTGGACTCAATCATATTGACTTCCAATCATGCAAAGATAAACTATTTTATCTCTGACCGTTTATTCAAAGATCTCATGTGCACGAGCAGTGTGACCCTCGATGGTTCAGGTGTAAGCTAGCCGTGGGCCCACAACCCTTTGTGGTCAAAACTCGTCCCCTTCGAGTTATGATTAAGATGAAGCTCGTTTCACCTTAATCACCCAACGAATCAAGATTGGCGTCTAGCAACTACGCGTCATGATTCCCTAGATACAAATGAAGTGCCTGCAAGAACCTTCAGATATAGTTAACGTACAGTACGGTCCCTTCGATTCATATGTCCCGATCGAACTAGAGGCATTGGTTCATCGAGACCTCTTTATATGTTCGATGACGGTGCGATCGTTCTAAGTGTTGTAATCCTTACGTGCATGACTTAGAGAATCGAATTCTCTAATCATCACTTAGTCAGCTCTGGCCAGAGACTTAGAATGATTACAAACTTTCAGAACACACAGGACATCCAAGACTATTCTAGCGATCGAATCCCCGACTACAATGCACAGACCTCCCACTAGATTTCGGACTGCACGAACACTGGCCCTTGGGATGGTCCTCGGTGGAACTCAGGGACAGGTCACGATACAGCTGGTCCTCTAGTGAAGTCACGGTGATGTCTAGGTCATAAGGACTAATGGTGTACAACTATACCATAGATATCTCTACTCGATTATTGGGAACCACTTAGAGATTTCTAGGGTGAGGGAGTTCAGTGAACTCGTCAACTTACGAGCACCCACTTATGCATGCCGATATCACAATACCGTTTACTGATGAGATGCAGTACACATACACTAAGTGCTAGTCTTAATGGGAAAGGCCGATATCCTCATTAGTGGCGTAACCCTTCGACTAGGAACACGTTTAACAGTTATAATACTTAAGTAAATATCTCACGATCCTAACGATCAATTACTAGTACTTGTAATAACTGTAAGGACTATATCTATGCTTGTGACAAAGGGACAAAGATATAGAATGCCAAGGTGTTTTATCATTAATACGAATAAAGGTTCGTTTATTACAATAATAAATACGAAAGATCACAGCCACATGTTGGCTTGTTGGTCACCTACTCTAACAAAAATATCATACAAAAATTTACTAAAATAAAAAAATTCTCAAATCTAATTTTTTTAGTAATTAGTAACAAGGTTATAGAATATGATATTAAAATTAAATGTTTATTTTTCTTTTATCAATAGAATAAATAGATAGTTTTAAATTAAATCAATTATATAATTTTCCAATCATTGTATTACTCAAATTAAAATTAATTTCTAATTCAAATTAGTAAAACTTTTATTCGTTTATTGATAATGAGGTTTGTATTAACAAATCTCTATCTACATAATGTCGATACATACTATATCCGAACCCCGTACTACTTAGGCCTTGTTTGATTGCCTCTTAATGACCTCTTAATGCAATTTAAACTCTTATTCGGTCAGATAGAAGCATTTAGTTTGTTTGGTACCTAACTCTGAATGGAAGCAATTACTGCTGATTGATTCAGCCGAAAAATCAAGTCTTATTCGTTCAGTGGATGGCTGAATTGAAATGAATATAATTTAGACAAAATTATCCCTAAAATTTGTTGAAAGTGGTGGACTTTTTTACGACAACACAAAGCGGTGGCCTTGTTAATAGTTTACGAGATATTTCAAAAATTGTTTATATAATTTGTTATGATTCATTATATTATTTTATAATAAAAATATGATTAGCCACAGTTTGGTTCTTCCACTACTAAAATATTGGAATTTATTTATTTTTCATTTTCACTTTGTTACAGATATTAGTTATTTACAATGACGAATTAGAATTTATGTTGAAAGTTTTATTTTTTATATGTAATAAATGTATAATTTAGATAAATTTCGTGAACCGAAATATAATATAATAATTACAGTGGACATATATTGTTAATAATTTTGTTAATAAATAAATATATGTTTAACAATTATGAGGGTTAATATAGTAAAATTATATTATTCAGATGCAATAGTTTTTTCAGTTATCAAACAAATTTAAACGTTCAGCATTCAGTGATTAGACGTTCATCTTAATCATTCAGTTATGTATTCAGCATTCAGTGTTCAGTGTTCAGTGTTCAGTGTTCAGTGCTTAATATTATCGAACAAAACCTTAAAGTCCAATATATATATTTTTTGCCCAATGCCTCCAAATATGACAAACCGGCTCTGATTCAATCACAATTATTTGATAGAACATATTATTTCAATCTCAACATTTACTATTTTTTTTTTCTTAGAGAAGAGTTCTCAAATTTTACTGATAATGATGTATTTTTACTATTCTTAGGGCCAATATTTGGGTGAGAAAAAGAGATCTATAATGTGCTTAATATTTTCAGAATATTACTTTTAAAGATCAGGGTTACTATTGTGATTTTTGCTTGCCTTCTGTATTTTTTTATTTCCAATAACACTAGTATGTCATCTAACTAGAATTGTGTCACGTGTGTTTGAAAATTCAAATACTTACTTATTTGTAGTCATTTTTATGGCCAAAATTACACTTTAAACCTAATTGTATAATTTTATGTAATTTGAACGTTAATTGCACGTGATTTACACGTGAGTTTTATCGGTGTAATTATTGATTTATGAAATAAAGTGATATATATATATATATATATATATATATATATATATATATATATATATATATATATATGTATATATATATATATATATATATATGGACATTTAAGGGGGAAATAGGTGATGTATACATAACAAAAGGTCTTATCTATAGTATCACATATTGTCTGATTAATGCCAAAGTCTATAGTGACATATATTGTTTGAACCAATAACTTACACCTTATCTATCTTTACCAACAACATAAATCCTGAAAAAAAATTGAAGACCTTCTAAGATCAATAAAGTATTTTTTTTTCTCAATTGATCTCAATAGAAAATTAATTGTGCGAATAAATATTAAGAAATTTTCATATCAAAATAAAAATTTTTGACTGAAATATTAAAGTTCTTTGATTCATGGAAAATGCATACATGAATTACGAATGGAGTGTTTTTGTTTTGATGGACTTGGCGAGTGCGAATTTTACATGTATGTAGATTATTCGTCTATATATGGCAAGATAAAGAATGATCATTGATGATACGAATTATATACTATGACAGTCTCAGTCTGCCTTAAATATAACTTGATCACTGTATTAGCATCATCACGAATAAATTTGCATAGATTTTTTTTACCAATTAGAGTAAATACGGTTTGTTAAATGCAATTAACCTACATAAAACATAGACCGACGCTAGGTAGACGAAGATAGACGTCCTAGGTAGCCAAATTTGCCAGCTAGATAAGCGCTAGATGCCTTTCGTTGCTGAACGGAAGTCATTTACCTCGTGTTTTATATATATTTTGCTCATCCCTATCGTAGAGTAAGTCCTTATATTTATTATAAGATGATTTTTTTTCAATAATAAGTGATTAATAATTACGATTCTTTTTCAGATTCGAGCAGTTAGCATTGGGAGTATTGTCGGAGATTGTTTAACCATACGTGTGATTGGGCCATTAGTAAGGAATGTAGGTTATCATGGTCCTAATGCAGTTGAACACATATTCTTCATCTACAACAATAGTTGCTCGTACCGATCTTAGGACCGCTAGGCCACATAGTATGTTTTTAATTTTATTTTATTATTGTTTGATTAAATTTTATTGTACGATTTACTTAATATATTGTTCTTTTTTGCAGTCCGAGCTGATCAAAACACGGAATCCAGATCTATGTATGTTGTTCTTAATATTTTTCAAAACTTTGGACGGGATTGCATCTGTTACAAATGTAGATGTTTCAAATAAGCTCAATTTTTTTTGTAAGTAAATATAAATAGGAACACAATTAATTTGTAAATTCCATATTTTGGTGGAGTTATCATTGGAGTGATTCATTGCAATCTTCACATAGTTCTACATCCGACAGTATTTTGTACCCCAAACGGAGGAGGCGGACGTCGAGCTAGAGCAGCTTATATCCCAGTCGGATGAGGGAGATTTAGAGCTGCAACAACTTCTACCTTCACCGACAGAGCTATGATCTCCTCCTCGGGCCGTGCCACTAGACCATATTCCAACCGAGCCACTGACTCCACTTGTGGCTCCTCTGGTGCTCGAGCTAGTGGCTCTCGTGATGCCGGAGGACCAGCTGTATCAGGAGCTCGTGCCAGAGGCGGAGCGTGGGATCGATAACTTTATAATCCTATTTTTTTACCATTCTATTTACATATTAAACAATATTTCACTGTGTAATCAATCACTACATATGTTTAGTGTTGACTATATGTTTATTGAATATAATGGAAAGTTATGCAAATATATCTTTTAATCACGAATTCGACGTACAACGAGAAGGGCTTCGTTTGCGATCTAAGATAATATAAACTTGAATTGCATTTATATCTCACAGTTTTATAATAGATATTAGAATAATTCAACAAATCTTGTCAATTACAAATCATATATACAATAAATTAGGCTCTATTTAGTTGTTGTCTCATTACAGTAGCAAGAAGAATCTGGATTAGTACAGATGAAAAAAATAGAAGAAAAGTATTCCATGTGTAGAAATAGACCACATAAAAGAACAGTTTTAACAATTATTCACCCTTAAGTGAGAGATCCATGAAAATGCCTATTTTCTCCTTAAATCAACATATCACTTTATATCACAAATCAATAACTTTATCATGATAAAATTCATGGATAAATCACGTGCAAATCGCGTGCAGATCATGTGAAATTAGCATTCAAATTGCATACAAATTATACGTTACGTTATATATATATATATATATATATACACACACACACACACACTAGTAATACACATGTGCGATGCACAATAAATACATATTTCAAAGTTTGTCAGTTGAAAATACATATTATTTATTGATAACCAAATATAAAAGAAAATAAACATATATGTATACATATTGTTTTAATCACTAAGAGCAATCAACAAATTTTAAAATAATTCATTTGCTCGTTTAAATTTTATAAAACTTTACAATAAATACTATTATAAGTCTAAATTCAAATCCAAGTGTAATGAATAAAATTGGAGACCTAAAGTGTTCTATGAGTTAAGCCTACAAATACAACATAAGCACCCCTAGCAACTTGTAAATCTGTCAAGGTAAGTTGTCTGAGACCGAAATGCTCTCCATCTTGAATATAATTGGATTTCCTCTTGATCTTCTTCGTTATCTCCTCAAATCTCTCCCTGCAAAATAAGGTCAAAGGTTCATTCAATCACTAAATAATCTATCCATTATAAATCGAGAATGAAACACCATTTGCCATTTGAATACATAGAAATGAATACGAATCCTCAAAACTAAGGAATGTACCTTGTTTGTTTGTTCTCTTACAATTAAGAGCATGAGCTATTCTGTTTTGAATTTTGATACAATGAAACATCAGGTACATCTATACATACAGGTCAAACACTGCCCCACAACAACTTAAGCTAGTTGGTTGGTCTATAGACAGATAGGGGGTCCAGAGTAACCGTCCGCCCTCATCGGGAGTTTTCATAAAAAAAAAACCTTAAGCTGGTTGATCGGCAGATATATATATATATATATATATATATATATATATATATATATATATATATATATATATATATATATATATATATAGACATTTTTTTCTTAAATTTTAATTCTGAACATAGTTTTAAGAAATAAGATAATACACCGTAACACTTGGATTCTTCTTACCGTAACTGCAACTTATTTTTTCTCAAGTTTCTTTGGTAATGGTACCAAACGGCAAACTCAGTTAGAGTTGATCTATAGCAATTTTAAATAATAAATATTTTACCCATAAGTAATTTACGATCCAACAACTATTGTCGATTAAGCAAAATGCATGAAATATCAATGACATCTCAATTTTTCAATAGCCAAATGAATCACGTAAAAGCTCCATAGTTTCTTTCTAAATAGAACTAATCAGAACATAATTACTGTAACAATTA
The DNA here is from genome assembly GCF_056151865.1 of Erythranthe guttata. Classification (NCBI taxonomy): domain Eukaryota; kingdom Viridiplantae; phylum Streptophyta; class Magnoliopsida; order Lamiales; family Phrymaceae; genus Erythranthe; species Erythranthe guttata. The sequence continues at coordinate 12,006,246 of NC_142544.1, read as the reverse complement.
GTTTCTTGCCACTCAAGCTCCATTAATTAGCACAGACACTCGTTTACTCTTTTAAGTATTTTTGTATCATTGTCATATAAACACATATTAATGTAAAGTCAAATTTCCAAAAAATAGTAGAGGTGTAAGAATTGTGACTCACAGTAGTTGGGTCAACCCAAAGCTGAGAAACGAAACATAAACTAAGAGTAGATCAAATGTTGATAACTTTCTTTGCCATGACATTTAATATGTCCTCGTCAATTGTCTCCTGCTTTTGGGGCAACCTCAACATTTCCTCGGCAAAAATTCTGCTTAAAGTGATCCTTGACGTTGTTAACTGCAGCATGGCTTTAAAGTATTAATAAAATAAGTATCAACAACAATAAATAAAACTCAACGTGAGTTTATCAGATAAAAAAAAATTAAAGACTCACATAAACATAAAAATCCATACTTTTCTAAATCAAAAAAAAAAAAAGGTCCTTCTGTGCAAAATTAAACTACATAGATTCCCATTTCTCACAATTTATTTTTATTTCAGATATTATGATATATTAACACACGTATATAGCAAAGGGACAAACAATACAACAAAGTCACTGCATAGATGATTGGAGTTCCATGACATACTATAATCGAAAGTGTTTCCTAGAACGGTAGAAACCTCCTTTTATTCAGAGATCTCAGTAAAAGAGAAATAAAGCGAGAAACTGTAAAACATAGTCATGTTTAAAGAAAAAACCTTCTATCAGATCTCAACATGGAGTGATATTATATACCAATTCCGATAGTCACCGTTAAAAGAATTTGTGTTATGCCAGCAGGGGATTTTACCTCGGGATTTGATGAAATGATGTCATTATTGGCTGCCGAACTCTTTGCCCAAAGTCCAAATTATAAGAAAAATGGTGGTCTAGTGAGGCTCCGGGAGAAAATACAAACTATAAGAAAATATAAAAAAACTATAACAAAATATTCATACCTCCACATATTCCCGATGAAACAATAGTAATATCAGAGATTTGAGAAAACGCTCACCATAGTCATCTGAAAACAGGAGCAATAAGCCTACACCATATATTATTGATAATTTTAAAATTATCTATTTCATGTAAAAAAAATGAGAGAAAAGAGAGAAAAAGATTAAAAACAAATATCCCTGAAATCACAGGTCCATCATTGTCATCATCATCGATGTCCCGGAATTATAATAACATCATATAAAATTACTATCGATGCATACCCTAATTAGAAAAAGGGAGAAATCAAAAGCGATTCGAGAACTCCAACTGCTCAAATTATAAGCCAGAACTCTTCAATTTTTAAATACATACTGTATAAGCAAGAAATCCTCAAATTCCGCCCAAACACATCCAATCCAAACTCCTTAAAGTTTCTCGATTCCCTCGATTAACCAAGTTCCTGGCAACCGATATAATCACATTCCTTTGAAGAAAGAAGAAAATTGCCTGCATGAAGACAAAATCCTACTTCATTACAGTAAAACTACTGTTTGAATAATTCCTGCGTCCAAACAAAATTTAAGAGTTAAATTGAGTTAATAAAAACACAAAACAGTAAGATACACTTTTTGGTGGTCACTGAGAGGCTGTGGAAAAGCTTCTCCCACTCCCACTCCCACTCCCGGTGAAATTTTGAAGAATTTATGGGTGGCGGCTTTTATGGCTTCAATTTTCTGGGAATCAATATTTTTTGTAAAGATTTATGTTTGCGATTCTTTCAAGCGAACGCAAATTATAATTTGGGTTTGTATACAGATATATGTGATAACCAATTTTAATTGAGAAGTTATAAGAAAAAGTTTAGAAAAACTGATGAAAAGAGGTAACGGAAAAAAAATGTTCTGATAAGTTACAGATCGTGTGTTGCAGTTGGGGAGATAGTTTCTGCAGCCGTTAATGTAGAGGACACGGACATATTTTATTTCTTCTAAAATAGTCTTGGAACTATCAAAAAGTTATAAACTTCCCATAACTTCACCGGCCATCATTTAACTAAGATCTTTGGCTAGCTCGATAGTTTTCGACTCATTGTATATCCTTATATAATCAACCTCAAAAATAGTGTTTTTTTCAAATTCTCTCTAACCTCTAAATTTAAGAACTTTGAAAATTGTTAAAAAAAAAATCGATAATATGAATTAGAACATATCTATAATCAATATGCACGAAACCGATTCCAATTCTCATGTAAGAAACCACATTTTTTTATTGAATTTCGATATTTTGTATGCATTGCGTGTTGGGTTATATGAAATGAAACACTGCATTTTGTATAACGCAACAAGAAATACATATTTTTTTTTGTTCTATTTTGTGTTGAATTACACGAAACACGTCAAAGCATTTTGTGTAATCCTGTTATATTGTAGCTTCTCTTCCCCGTTGGAAGCACATACATCGGAAATGGAGGCTCATCTAACTGACATCTTTGGCTGCCTAGGACTTTTATCTTGGTCTACCAAGAGCCAATGTAAGTTTTATATAGGTTAATTGCATTTAACACACAATATTTACTTTCATTGATAAAAACTTCACATGCAAATTTATTCTTAATTATGTTAAACTTACATTCACAATACGACCTTTATTCAAACAATGCGTGACACTATAGATAAAGCCTTTCGTTATGTATACATCGTATTTTCTCCTTAAATATCCATATCACATTATTTCATAAATGATCAATAATTGTACCCTAATGAAATATATGTGCAAATCACGTGCACTTAGCGTACAAATTACACGATTATGTTGAAAGTGTAATGTTGCCCATAAATGTGGTGGTGTATGTGTGTCTCTCTATATATATATTTGGCCGAAAAAATATTTATTGAAAAAGTAACTACGAATAAGTTAGAGCAACTCCATTGGAGCAATTAAATGGGTTATCGAAACACTTAACCATCATTTTGATATTTCAATCCACTCTAATGGAGTTATCAAATAAGGTTTGTATTTTGATAATTTACATCTTGGAATGTAAAAGTACATTCCAGAGAAAAAATAACAAATGGAAGTTACAAATTTAAACACATAAAATGACCACTTAGGAAATGACATGTGGCAATTAAATATATAATTATTTTATTGTATTTAATTAATAGTTTTTTGATTACCTATGGTTGGAGAAAATTAATTTATATAGGTATCAAAATAAAATATTAAATATCAAAATTAATATTTGATATCTCATTTTGATATTTTGGGTTGGAGTTGCTCTAAGTATTTGATTTTTTTTTTTAATATGACTATGAAATAGTTATTCACACTTTAAAATTAAAGATCATACATTGTAATAGGTTGTTTTAGGCTTTATAATAAACCTATGTCATTTTTCCTTAAATAAATCTGAGAGTTTTCTCAAGTTTATGGTGAATTCCTAGTAATTAATCATTTCATACGCTCCCGTTCTATCTCATAATGTCTCCTTTAATATCTTCGAGCCCTAATGGGGTCCCTGTTGCTTTCTTTTCTAAGTATTGTCATATTCTTGGGAATAATGTTATTGCTTGAATGTTGGATTTTTTTAACAATAAAATTCTCCCTCATGCTCTCAATTATATATTTATTGTTCTTATTCTGTTTTTTTTTTAAATACTAGAAATCGAGAGGTGAAACGAGATTTAGTGAATAATTTAATTATTGTTCTTATTCCGAAAGGGTCTATACCCGAGGAAATTACTGATTATCGGCATATCAGCTTATACAATGTTGTCTATAAAATTGGCTCCAAGATAATTGCTAATCGCCTTAAACCCATTCTGAGCCACATTATTTCACCCACCCAATCAGCTTTTTTCTTGTGCGGCTCGTCACAAATAATTTTCTATTTGCATTCGAGGTCAATCATTTTATTAAAACTAACTAGTAAAGTCTCGAAGTTTATGTCTACGAAACTCGATATTCGCAAAGCATACGATCGAATCGAATGCATCTTTATGAGTAAAGTCCTTACCCGATTCGGTTTCTAGCCTGAGTTTTTTTTTTTTTTTTTTTTTTTAAATATGACTATGAAATAGTTATTCACATTTTAAAATTAAAGATCATACATTGTAATAGGTTGCTTTAGGCTTTATAATAAACCTATGTCATTTTTCCTTAACAATATCTGAGAGTTTTCTCAAGTTTATGGTGAATTCGTAGTAATTAATCATTTCATACGCTCCCGTTCTATCTCATAATGTCTCCTTTAATATCTTCGAGCCCTAATGGGGTCCCTGTTGCTTTCTTTTCTAAGTATTGTCATATTCTTGGGAATAATGTTATTGCTTGAATGTTGGATTTTTTGAACAATAAAATTCTCCCTCATGCTCTCAATTATACATTTATTGTTCTTATTCTGTTTTTTTTTAAATACTAGAAACCGAGAGGTGAAACGAGATTTAGTGAATAATTTAATTATTGTTCTTATTCCGAAAGGGTCTATACCCGAGGAAATTACTGATTATCGGCCTATCAGCTTATACAATGTTGTCTATAAAATTGGCTCCAAGATAATTGCTAATCGCCTTAAACCCATTCTGAGCCACATTATTTCACCCACCCAATCAGCTTTTTTCTTGTGCGGCTCGTCACAAATAATTTTCTATTTGCATTCGAGGTCAATCATTTTATTAAAACTAACTAGTAAAGTCTCGAAGTTTATGTCTACGAAACTCGATATTCGCAAAGCATATGATCGAATCGAATGAATCTTTCTGAGTAAAGTCCTTACCCGATTCGGTTTCTAGCCTGAGTTTGTTGATCTTATTATGCTTTGTTTAAATACCATCTATATGAGCCGACCCTTGGTTGAGAGATGATGGGAACTTTAAAGTTATTACTAAACCGATCGGTTCATTCAAGCTTTCCGGATCGGGTATCAGATCTCATTGACCCAATACTGAGGTGTCGAATCATGAGCTTATCAAATCGGTATTTTGGACAGTGGATCGTCAACGCATCCTCAGCGTTCCTATCGGAAGCCTCGGGTCCAAGGATAATTGGGTTTGGAATCATTCTAGGAATGACACTTTTCCGGTAAGATCTTGTTATTTTGGTATTTTGCAACAAAACTTCAATTCTGCTGGAAACTCGATTGGGAGGGGAGGGTCTGTTAGTGGTGGGTTTGATTGTTCTTGGCAGCACATATGGCAGCTGGACATTGATTTTACTATGGCAAGCTTTTAGAGAAACCCTTCCGATGGGTGCCGCATTATTTGGCCATAAAATTCTCTCTTCTCCGGTCTGCTCTATATGCGGGTTTCATATAGAGGAATTCGTTACATATCTTCCAATTTTTTGATGGAATGGGAATAGTTTGAGACAGCGGGTTGTTTGCTTCTGTCAGTCATCGGAGCGTTGGTTCTTTCTCGGAATGGCTGAGCTGTTTCGAGTTGCAGTAGTGGTCTTATTGAAGTCTTGGGATAGAAAAAATAGGCTCTTGCATGGAGATACACGCCTGGACGTTGATGCGTTGGTGGATTGGAGCAAGGGTTTTCTTGACTCCTTTGATGAGGCGCGTCTTCCTCCGCAACCAAGAGTAATAGTTCAGCACCAAAGTCGGTGGGCGCCGCCTTCAGCTGAAAAAGTTAAGGTTAATTTCGACGCTTCGTTTCTAATGGGCAATGAGTTCTTCTCAGTTGTAGTGTTGGCCCGGGGTGAAGAAGGGGTTTGTTGTGGTTGGTAGGTTCGTAGTTTCTGTGCTCGGCCGAGAGTGGTTGGGGGGTGAGGCATTAGCAGCGCTGCAAGTTCTCAAGATAGCGCAAGATAATGGCTGGCAGTCGATACTTATTGAAGGGGACTCCCTTGAGATTATCAACACTTTCAAAGATGGAGCGGCAAGATTTCAATGCTATGGTGCTATTATTGAAAACGAACTTCGCATTGTGGCTACGCTTTCTAGTTATGAGTTTTGTTTCATTAAGCGAGTTGGGAATAATTTAGCTCATATGTTAGCTTCGCAAGATTTTTTTTTAACTATAACGAGGGTAATTTAGTACCTCCGAACATGGCATCTTTTGCCTAAGTTTAATATATGGGATGTGATAAATGTCTTTCGAGCTTTAATAATACCGTTACGACTTCAAACGTGATTTTGATCGTTTTTAATCCCAAATTTTAATTTGTAGTATTATGAGTTAGTTTTCTAATCCAACTTGAATCACCAAAATTGGATGTCGGACGAGAAAGATATACATGAATCAATGGATACTGCCCACAACTTTGATGTATTGATGTATCTAAAATTCAAAATGTGACTTATTCATGCATAACTTTGTCACACGGCATCCAATCTAGCGGATTTAAGTTGGATTAGAAAGCTAACCCAAATGACTACAATTTTCGTGTTTCGAATTTTGCTAAAATCAAAATAGAAATATGTCAAATTCAGGTTCGAAGTCAAAACGACATTAGTAAAATTGAAACGACATTTAACAGTTCAGTTAATATATTATATTGATATTTTCTATAAAAAAAAAAAGACAGTGAATTTTTTGGTTAAGATAAAAGTTTCTTCTCGTCCATTTTACAAAAATACCATTGTGTTTTTATTAGCTAAAATCCCAATGAACATAGCAGGGTGCGTGCTCCATGAGCCATAAGTTTGCCGTTGAAGTTCGTTGGCCAATTTTCATAAGTTCACTGTTAATTTTCAGTCCAGTTTCAGAAGTACCTTACCTATTTTCAAAAGTTCTTGTCATACTTTATATGTAAGTACTCAATTTATAGATGTTTGCTTTCATTTCGGTCATATTTGATGCCAGTTTTAATATTTCTTGCCATTATTATAAAGTTTACTACAATTATTGTAATTTTTCTTTTGCAACTTTAGTCGAAGGTTATCACTATTAATTTAAAGTTTGCCATCATTGTGGTAAATTATACTACCAATTATGTAAAGTATATTGCAAAAATCACAATTGCTTAATGTTTATAGGGGTAATTGACACTTTGCACTCTCGAATTACATGCCATTGACCCTTTGTACCCTTAAATTGAATGGGGTGGAAAGTGTAAATTACCCATGTTTGTAGTATGCATTAGACACGGCCACGGGCCGGGTTTGACCCGGACCCAGCCCGGACCCGACCCGTTGACTGCCCGGCCCCGACCCGTTGACCACGGACCCGACCAAGTACGGGTCGGTTTCGGGTCCCGATTTTTCGGACCCGATACCTGACGGGTCTACCCGGCGGGGGACCTAGAGGCCCGGACCCGAGGGCCCAGCCCGAGGACCCACCACCCGGATTTTCAATGTAATTATACACCAAAAATGCGGCAAATGGGAATCGAACCCGGGTTACCCGAGTGGATTAGTGAGTACGAAACACTCGGGCAAACTTAAATATTGTCAAATTGATCTTAACTATAAATATATAAAACATAATACTATAAAATAATTATAACAATTGTATAATTAATGTTTAATAAATTATTAATTGTCATGTTTATCATCATTAATATTAAAAATCTCCCCTAATATTACTCAAAAAAAAAAAAAAAAAAAATCTCCCCTAATAACAAATGCATATATATTTAATTTTGAAATTAGGAAAAATTTCTCATATTAATTATTATTAATTAAATAATTAACAAATGCAATATAAGAAACTTTTAAAAAAATATATATAAAATCACGGTTCAATACTTCAAAACATCTATTATTAATTACTATATCAAAATAATCTCCACTACTGAAAAATATAAAGTGTTGAATCAATTCAATATATAAACAAATGCGTTGACTTATTACAAATTCACTTATGTTATTAAAATCGATAGCGTGAAAAAATCGAATGAAAAATAAAATAATATGTTTATTTAAAAATAGATTATAACTCATTTCAATTAATTTAAATCGATTAACCTCAATTGTTGACAAGAACTTATTAATATTATTGAGTATTTTATCATAAGATGATTATTTAAAAATATAAATGATGTTTATTTTAACAAAAATAGATTATATCTCATTTCAATTAATATTCTTACTTTACAAAATAACATTATATATGACTAGTATAATCAAAATATTATGATGTAATTTCTCTTTTAATAATTGGTTTAATTTGTAAAAAACGTAAGAATTAAATTGTAGATCATATGATTTAATCCTTTTTTTTTTTTACATTTACATTTACATTTTATTCAAATATTAGAATGGAATCGTATGATTTAAATGGATTAATCTCAAGTCCTTTCAATTTTTATATTATATTATATTATATTTGTTAATAATTTAATTATAATTATTTAATAATTATGAATATGATAATTAACAATCTATTTAACATTATTTATTATAATCATTTTATACTATTTGTTTAAGTTATATATATTTCTTGCAAGTAATTTCACAAATATTTCCTTGTCTCCGTGGTTTGGAATGCTTTACATGAGTGTGGCCACTCGAGTTCGAAATCCCAAACATTACATTTTGGCCAAAATTTAAAAATCCGGTCCGGATCCGGACCTGACCCGGAACCGGGTGGACCCGAGTGGACCCGCCCCGGACCCGCTTCCCCGCCTCCCCGCGGGTTAGTTTCGGGTCCTCTAAAACTCGGACCCGGACCCAACCCGACCCGGGGCCGTGTCTAGTATGCATCATTAGGTAAAGTTTATCGTGGTTCTAAAAAATAATTCATCATGAATCTAAATTCGTAAAAATCTAAATTTCCGTACACAAACATATTTAATTTGATCAATGTATTCTACATAGATTAAACTTCTTCAGCAACAGCAACACGTAATGAAACATAAATAAAGGGCTAGTCATTTGCCATCTTTTTCCTTTATTTTTGGACCGCACTTTCGTCGCCACCTACAATGCTCCGTTGCCTTTTCAATCCTCATTTGTTTTATGCGGGTCTATTTTATTGTTCTGTTATAAGTTATTGTATGCGCAGTTTCATTACTTAGTTTTGTCCGGGGTAGATTTTTCTGAAACAACAAACTCCAGAGCAAATGCAATTGTAAAACATATGGTATTTTTGCTATAAAATCCAACGAAAAATAACTTAGTCTTATATATAAAATGAGTTAACGATAGGGTATAACTCTAATGACATCTCTGTAATGATTTTCTTTTTCTACTAACTTTATAATTTTTTTTATCTGATCTTACTGGAACGGTTTTCCACTTTCTTTGTTGTTCCCCATTTTTTGTTAATGACATTTGATGATGCTAAAGTTAGATCACCTCAGAGAGTTGCAGTAGGATGAGCTGGAAGAGCAGAGTGGATCACTGGCTCACGAGCTTGATGACCTTGAGATACCTGCGATCATAGAACAAGTGAACTAGGCCGGGGGTTGATCCGGCGGAAACCCCTCCGACGCACAAGTCAGACTTGCTGATCATAGAAATAGTCCAGAGAATACATATTGTAGTATTGCTCAGTTAATTGGACGTACCTTAAAGAATGAGTTCAAACCTTTATTTATAGCTTAGTTGAGATTGTCGGGCCCAAACCTTACTTGAAGGTGATTGGACCTCGGTGATAATGGTCTTTGATATTGGGCTCGTGGCCCAGTAGGTAAATAATTTGTAGGCCCATTGGGTTGGCCCAATTATGCATATCATTAAGTCCCCCACTCTCGATTCGATGTGGGGGGCATGTTGAAATGGGTGTCAGATCGTGTCGAGAGTAAAAATTGTAGAAGTCGATCGTTGGCGTATGGCCTAATGGTGTGCGAAAACGCATTGGAGCGTGTGTCGGAGGGGCGTGAAGGCGCGTTGGCGCGTTGCGCAACCAAGTTGTCGCGATGTAAGTCACTTGAGTCGTCGGTGTTGTCCCGCGACGATGTAGTAGCTCGGATCAAGTTATCTCCACGTGGGAGTTGTCTCGTCGCGGGGTAATAGAGTTGATCGAGTTATCTCCTTGTGGGAGTTGTCTCGCGATAATGTAGTAGCACAGAGCGAGTATTCTCCTCGTGGGAGTTGTTATTTATCGACATTGTCAATGTTGTGATGCGTTGCTTGTATGTATTTACATATAGCCTTGTGCATGATGTACTTGAGGAGGGGATCAGGCTCTCAAGATTTTTTATGGGGATCGTGCCCCTTGTTAGACCTCGTGGGTCGTAAGTGTGTTTGGACCGTGGCCACATTTTAATGAATGACCCATCGAAAACAAGTAGATAAATTTGAGTAATCAAGCTGGCCAGGCTATATAGATTCCCATAATATCTCTAAGTGTTTCTAGGGTTGTAATCGTGCTAACTTGAGCTTGCGATTATATAGTGAATTTCGGGCGAGTTGTCTCCTCATGGGAGTTGTCTCGCAGCGAAGTTGTAGGAGCATTGGATGACGCGCGACTGTGGAGTGTGCGGATTGAGGTTGCTCTGAGCGATTTGTCTCCTCGTGGGAGTTGTCTCGCAGCGAGTCTTATTATCAAGCGAGGTGGCTGCACGTGGGAGTTGCTTTGCAACGGATTTGGAGTGCCGAGCAAGTTGGCTCCTCGTGGGAGTTGTCTCGCTAAGGGTTCGTAGTACTGAGCGAGTTGGCTCCTCGTGGGAGTTATCTCGCCGTGGGTTTGTATTACCGAGGGAGTTGGCTCCTCGTGGGAGTTGCCTCGCAACGGGTTCGTGGGACCGAGCGATTTGGCTCCTCGTGGGAGTTGTCTTGCTGCGGGTTGGTAAGATCGAGCGAGTTTGCTCCTCGTGGGAGTTGTCTCGCTGCGGGTTCTTAGGACTGAGCGAGTTGGCTCCTCGTGGGAGTTGTCTCGCTGAGGGTTCGTAGTACCGAGCGAGTTGGCTCCTCAAGGGAGTTGTCTCGCAATGGGTTTGTAGGACCAAGCGAGTTTGCTCCTCATGGGAGTTGTCTCGCAAGGGTTGTAGGACGGAACGAGTTCTCTCCTTGTGGGAGTTATCTCGCTGTGGTTTCGTAGACCCGAGGGAGTTGGCTCCTCGTGGAAGTTACCTCGCAACGGGTTATAGGACCGAGCGAGTTATCTCCTCGTGGGAGTTGTCTCGCTGCGGGTTGTAGGACCGAACGAGTGGTTTCCTCGTGGGAGTCTTGCAAGCCCCCCACTCTCGATTCGATGTGGGAGTCGCGTCGAAAATAATACCAGATCGTGTCGAGAGTAAATCGGTGTTGTGATGTACCATTAATTGTTGGCGTGGTGTGGAGAAATAATAATTTTTATTTTGTCTGTGGAGTGCGAGCACTATTGGGTGGGGTGCGTTGGAATCCTTGTGCCATTTGGTAGAACCTGTTGAAATTCCCACGCGATTTGGTGGTACGCAATGTAAGTTGCGGGCGATTAGGTGAGTCGAGGAAGGTGCGCGCACGAATGAATGTGATATGGGGAGGCACGCGCGCGATTTGATGATGTATAGAGAGGCGCGCGCAATTTGATGATGATGTATAGGGATGCGCGCGGATGTGATGGGAGCTGACGCAAAGAAGTGAATGGATGTGATGGGTGGTGCAGCTTGGCATGTGCTCCTGCTGCCTGCTGCTTTTAATTTTTTTTTTTTCGTTTTTTTTTTTTTTTTGGCTGACGTGCGCGCGCTCCTGTAGTCGCGCGATTGGCGCGTGTCTGCCACCTTGCGCGTGCTTTGCACGCGTTTTTAATTTTATTTAATTTTTTTTTTGTTTTTTTTTTTTCTGCTGCTGACGCGCGCCCGCCCGCGCGCGCCTCGCACGCACTGTGCACGCGCGCACAGTGCACGCGCGTTTGTTATTTTCCTTTGATTTTTTCTTCTTCTTCTTTCTTCTTTCTCTTTCTTTTCATCTTTTTTTTTTCTTTTTACGTGGTTGATGTTCACCCCTTTGGGGATGTTCTATTTTTTGAATAGGGAGATTATACTCGTCTCTTGAGATGGGATGTGCACCCACTTGGGGTTGAAAGGTAAGGGTGATGCCAACCTTGGGATGGGATAGCCCTCTACTTTTAGAATGTGGCGCTCGAGACCTATGGTCTGAGGTGGATGCACACGGTTGTGCCATTGCTTCAGTGGCAACACGAGTTGAAACTTTCGCGGTCGTACGTTGAAGGTCCTTATCGGTTATCTGAACCATTAGAGGAGCAAGTAGAAGTTCATCTTGTTGAAGGTTCGGCGATCATACGCTGAAGGTCTTCTTCGGTTATCTGAACCGTTCGAGGGGGTGGAGGTAGGCTCCCATGGAATCGATAACCCATGGCGAACGAAATGTTTTGGGGGTATTGTAAACCCACAGGAAGTCGATAACCCTTGGCGAACGAAATATTTTGGGGGTACTATAAACCCCCAGGGTGTCGATAACCCTTGGCGAGCGAAATGTTTTGGGGGCACTGTAAACCCCCAGGGAGTCGATAACCCTTGGCGAGTGAAATGTTTTGGGGGCACTGCAAACCCCCAGGGAGTCGATAACCCTTGGCGAGCGAAATATTTTAGGGGTACTGTAAACCCCCAAGGAGTCGATAATCCTTGTCGAACGAAATGTTTTGGGGGCACTGTAAACCCCCAGGGAGTCGATAACACTTGGCGAGCGAAATGTTTTGGGGGCACTGTAAACCCCCAGGGAGTCGATAACCCTTGGCGAACAAAATATTTTTGGGGCAGAGGTAAGCCCCCATGGAGCCGATAACCCTTGCTAGCGTTGAATGGCCTCCTCGGTTCTCTGAACCGATCGAGGGGTAGGAAGAAGGGGATCATGTTGAGGATCTAGTGGAACATCACGAGGAGGGTCTCGTGGTGGATCTCGAGCATGGGGAGGAGGAAGTGGCAAGCCAGAGCCTCCACGAGGTGGGAGGTTGTTAGCAGTGTCACACTCCCCTGAGCAGATGTCTCAAGGCCATCATGTGCGCTACGTGATTGTGTTTGCCTTCCCACAGACGGCGCCAAAATGATGATGCTAGAGATAGATCACCTTAGAGAGTTGAAGTAAATGAGCGGGAAGAGTAGAGTGGATCACTGGCTCACGAGCTTGATGACCTTGAGATACCTCCGATCATAGAACACGTGAACTAGGCCGGGGGTTGATCCGGCGGAAACCCCTCCGACGTTCAAGTCAAACGTGCTGATAGTATAAATGGTCCAGAGAATACATGTTATAGTATTTCTCAGTTAATTGGACGTACCTTAAAGAATGAGTTCAAACCTTTATTTATATCTTAGTTGAGATTGTCGGGCCCAAACCTTACTTGAAGGTGATTGGACCTCGGTGATAATGGTCTTTGATATTGGGCTCGTGGCCCAGTAGGTAAATAATTTGTAGGCCCATTGGGTTGGCCCAATTATGCATATCAACATTTTTTTAATTATTTATTTTTCTAGGAAAACCCTTAGAAACACTAATGGCATCTTTATAATTTTTCTTCTCTTCTAATTATCGATGACTTTTCTCTTAACATTTTCTTCACATATGACCATTTCGATTTTATATTTTCAAATCATTCTTTCCACATAGGGAGAGGGAGAAATAAAATGTACATATAACTATACAATAAGTAAAGAAAAACATAAGTTGATACATAAATATATCAAATAACATTATATTACTTGATATATACTCGTTCTGAAATTAATTAAATAGCATTTTTCCTCGTTTCAAAGTGGACAAATTAAAATAAACATTTAAATAAATGTAAATAACAATTATAATAAGAATATATATATATTTCATCTCACCAGTAGCAATTTGGAATGGAAAAGGTTAAATAATAATTCCATCTTGAAGTGACGAAAATACCCTTTATAAAAACTCAATCCTGGCAAAAGCCTAGACGGAAGTTGATTATGGGGCAATGAGCACATCGTTTTGTATTTTGAACGGGCGCCGTCTCTTTTTAGTATTTGTTGGTGGGAAAGTGCAACCTCGATCTGCGCGGTCTTTCAGCCGCGTGTCATCCAACACATCAATTACCTCGTTGCGAGAAAACTCCTATGAGGAGAAAACTCGTTCGGCGCTACCAACCCGCAGTGAAACAACTCCCACGAGGAGACAACTCGCTCGGTGCTACGAACCCGTTGCGAGGTTACTCCTACGAGGAGCCAACTCGCTCGGTACTAAGACGTCGCTGCGAGACAACTCCCACGAGGAGACAACTTGCTCAGAGCAAGCTCAATCCGCGCGCTCCTCCGTCGCTCGTCATCCAACGCGCCAACAACCACATTGTGAGACAACTCCCACGAGGAGACAACTTGCTCGGGGCTACCACCTCGCGACGAGACATCTCCCCCGAGGAGACAACTCGTTCGCAATCAATAAATAAACAAATTCACTACATAATCACCACCTCAAGTTAACAGTATTACAACCCTATGAACACTTAGAGATATTATGGTGATCTATATATCCTGGCCATCTTGATTACCCAAATTTCTCTACTTGTTTTCGACGGGACCTTCATTAAAATGTGGCCGCGGTCCTAACATACTTTCGACCCATGAGTTCTAACAAGGGGCACGATCCCCATCAAAAAATCTTGAGAGCCTGATCCCCTCATTAAGTACATCGCGGAGCAGGCTAAATGAAAACACATACAAGCAACGCGTCAAACCATTGACAATGTCAATAAATAAAAACTCAAATATGAACGGGGAGACAACTCGCTCAGCTCTGCTATGAGCGGCGAGACAACTCCCACGAGTAGATAACTCGCTCAACATTGCTATCCTGTGGACAACTTCCATGAGGAGATAAATCGATCAAGACTATTACCCCCGACGAGACAACTCCCTTGAGGAGATAACTTGCTCAAAACTACTACCCTGCGATGAGACAACTCCTATGAAGAGATAACTCGCTATGTGCTACTATATTATCGCAAGACAACTCCGCCAACTCAAGTAACTTGCATCAAGACAACTTGGTCACGCCCCACGCTACCGTCGCGCGACTCTGGAAATTCGTCGACGCGTCATCGCGCCCCTCAGATCCACGCTCCAACGCTTTTACACGCACCTCCGGCCATGCGCCAACGCGCCTTCACACTCATCCGAACCATGCGCCAACGCGCCTTCGCGCGTCTTCGGCCATGCGCCAACATGAAACTACTACAATTTTTACTCTCGGCCTGATTTGGAACCCCTTTCGACTTGGTTCCCACATCGATGCGAGAGTGGGGGGCTTAATGATATGCGTAATTGGGCCAACCCAATTGGCCTACAATTTCTTTACCTACTTTCCCACGAGCCCAATATGGAAGACCACTACAACGAGTCGCAATCACCTTCAAATAAAGTTTGGGCCCGACAATTACAACCAAACATTTTCAGCCCAACCAACTCGTTATAAATAAAGATTACAATTCAATTTTTAAGGTACGTTCAATATTAGGACCATACAACTGCTCGTATTCTCTCTACGACTTTTGCTATCCACACACCTGACTTGAGCGTCGGAGGGGTTTCCACCGGATCAACCCCGACTTAGTTTACATGTTCTCTGATCTCAGGTATCTCAAGGTCATGAAGCTCGTGAGCCAGTGATCCACTTTTCTCTTCCAGCTCATCCTACTTCAACTACTTAAGGTGATCTATCTCTAGCATCATCTGGTTCCAACAAAATCCTTGATTAAAAAGTTTAGCTACTCATGTTTTCTACGAAAAACATCATAAAAATATTAAAATACATCGTTTCATAAAATATAGATGAAAGAAAAATTATGATGAAGATTTGTCAGGTCTTCGTCTTCTCCGTTCTCTCGCTCTTCTTACTCTAAGCTAGATTTAATTTGTGTACTTCAAAAACTCCATTTTCTTCTCTTGGAAAACTCCTTTTTATACATAAACTTATGTCCCAAGTTTCCAAGTTTCAGCCAATTTCCGCAAATAAAATATCTCAGACCGCGGTATCAGAATTTGAACTAAAATCTCATACCACGGTATGAGCTTTCTCATACCGTGGTATTAGTTTTCTTTGTAATTCTCATACCGCGGTATGAGACAACTGAAGGTTGCTCTCTTTTCAGACTAAGGTCTGAGTTTTCTTCATGATGAATGAGGTCCCTGTTATACAAATTAGCACTTTATGCAAATTTCTTATTTAAAATATGCAAGCTTTTAAAAATCAAATTAAACCAAAATATATATATATATATATATATATATATATATATATATATATATATATATATATATATATATATATATATATATATATATATATATATAACAGGTATTGAGCGATAAATATATAAATATAAATATAAGAATGAAAGTAATAAAACGGCTGGCCTGAAAAGGAGTCGTGCCACTTGACACTGTCCTAAGAGATTGATTTCCTCCCTTCGTGCAGGTATTTGCGGATGATCAAACTCCCAACATAAAACCCAAGGCCTCACCGGTGCTTCTTCTATGAGTCACGATCACAAGAAGCTACAAACAAACCTTATCGATAGTGCCCGAATAATATATATAAATATATAATATGAATGCAGAGTACTTTTTAGAATTGTGTTTTATAACCAAATAAGAACCCATATTTATAGGGTTTTTCGAGACCTTTGAGGGTCAAACAAATTTAAGTAAAACATAATGACCTTGGGAGTTACACATGTAATTTGAAGGTTACGTAATGATTTGTGAATTATACAATTCAAATCCCTTTGATTTGTAAGTTACACGAATCAATAACGTAATGCAGTAAGTTTTAAAGCTTATTTTATTTTGAAAATCCAACAGTCCCATATGGCTGCGATGACTTTTTGCCCGATTTTTGCTTATAATAGATCATTTCCTTCCCATGATGCTCAAATCTTCAATTTGTATCTAAAATAGGATACTTGAGACATTAAGCACCATTATATCGACAAAATTTCACAAAATCCTTGTAAGAAAGTATAAATTGAATGTAAAATCTAGACTCAACACACGACTTGCATACTCCATTAATAATCACTATATAGCATATACAAAAGTATAATAAACATCAAGTAAAAACACACACACACACATATATATATATATATATATATATATATATATATATATATATATATATATATATATATATATATATATACTATTTCACATCATAAATTATTTGATATCCAACACAATTAATTGATACATATTTTATAGCATGTAATGAATACGTGTTTCATGCAATATCAAATTCTGAGGAATTAATAAGCCTCCTTATTATTACTCTTATTACTGCACATATTTTGTAGTATTTTGCACTATGCATAATAGGAGAGATTAATAATACGAAACATATAAGTTCATCCATGCATTCTACAACAATACCCGTAAATTTCAGAGCGGGTACCCGTGGGTCAGATATAAATTGCCATCCCTAATTTTTTAGTGTAATATATTGATTCTCAAAAATCAATCGACTGGGTTGCTCCGAAAGTCGTCTTTGGAGTATTATCGTCAAACTTTATTCTGAATGTATGCCTCTATAACTCGATCAAATTTTTCAGATCATAAATTGATGACCTCAGTGTAAGTATCAAGTTCTTGACCATTTGTCGTAGAACAACCCCCGGAAACTTCTTATCCATATCATGAATCAACGCGAATTATTCATCTAAGTTTCGGCCCAAATAATTTGATTTGAATCACACTTTTGGAGGAATCCTTCGAAACATCTATTTCAAAGGCCTAATCTGCATAAAATTTCAGAAATGTGTTATCCGCAGCCCCAAAAATTAAAGCTAGATAAATAAACCAGATAAAAATCAAAATTTGTGAAGAATCCTGAAATTGCGTCAATTTATTGACAACTTTGGCAGTGTTGATGGATTTTATAATATCTTTCTCATATGAAGTCCGATCATGATTATTCAAAAACTTTGAACAACTAACGCAACGCATTATAACTTTTGCCTTTTGAGTTTTCCACAATTCGAACGGGATAAGGGCCTAAATCATGCTTAAAATTTTGCTAAATGTGTTGCGCGAAAAAGCTACTTCATTTGTATCATGAGCACATATATTAAACTGCAACATGATATATGTTAGAGGAATACAATATATATTCATTTTTGATTTAGTTTAGCCTTAATTAGGTGATTTGATTAGATTCAATCAAGTCTTAATTAGTGATTTGATTAGGTGTAATTAGTTTCTTTCTTTTATTGTTTCTCTCTTGTGTGTATATAAATGTACAAGCCCTCATTGATGAAATACAAGACACAATTCATCTTCTTCATTATGTGTTTCTTCATTTCTTCATCATCACCCACACCCATCATAACCGATTTATACACAATCCATCATTCCGATAGTCCTTCTACTATCCCTGTCACACCTTTGTTGACAGGAGATAATTACGGATCATGGAGTCGTGCAGTCACAATGGCACTTCGTGCCAAAAATAAGCTTGGTTTCGTTGATGGGTCACTCCCAATTTCGACAGAGAAATCTGACATTTCTAATTGGGAACGTTGTAACGATTTCGTATGAAGTTGGATCGATCCTTAATTCTGTTTCACCTGAGATCCATCCAAGTATCTTGTATGCTGAAACTGCAGCACAAATTTGGACCGATCTCAAGGATCGTTTTTCTCAATCAAATGCTCCAAAAATTTATCAATTGAAACAGTCCATTTCTGCCCTCAAACAAGAAAGCATGTATGTTTCATTGTATTTTACGCAACTCAAATCTCTATGGGATGAACTCGGTTCCATTATCCATATCACTCCTTGCATTTGTGGTAATGCTAAAAGCATTATTGACCAACAAAATCAAGATCAATCCATGAAATTTCTTCAAGGACTACGTTTTTCCGCTATTCGCAGCCAAATTCTCTTGATGGAACCATTTCCTTCCATTCAACGTATCTATAATTTGGTTCGTCAAGAAGAAAAGCAGCAAGAGATCAATATTCTCACAACTCCTACTGTTGATGCCGCTGCACTTCAAGCATCTAAACCTCCATTTCGTCCGTCGGGAAAACGTCAACGTCCATTTTGCGACCATTGCAACAAACATGGTCATACTCTTGCTACATGCTATCAACTTCATGGCTTTCCCGACAAACATGTGAAGAAATCCGTGCCACCACCATCCAACTCCACTCTTATGGCTAGTTCACTCACGCACGAACAATACAACAAACTTCTCACACTTCTTGCCAAAGAAGAAACTAGTGGACCCTCAGTGCACTTAGCAGGTAAAAATCACATATTTTCATCATTTTGTTGAATTATTGACTCCGGTGCTTCTAATCATATATGTACATCTCTCTCATTTTTTTCTTCATATTCCCCTATTCGTAAAAACATATATGTTCAATTGCCTGATGGCTCTCACGCGCCTGTGATTCACATAGGCACTGTCAAATGTTTTGGTACTTTCATTCTCACGAATGTTTTTTACATTCCATCTTTTAAGTTCAATTTTTTATCCATTTCACAATTTACGAAATCCACAAATTGTGATATAATTTTTTCTTCGTCTGGATGTATATTTCAGGACCAATCAACGAAGAAGATGATTGGTCGGGGTAATCCTCACAATGGTCTTTTCTTTCTAGATTGCAAGGTTTCTAATTCTGCTCTTTCTATTAAGCAATGTAATAAATTTGATCTATGGCATTCTCGCCTTGGTCATCCATCTAGGCCTCGTTTTGATTTTATTGTTAAGAATTCACAAAATATTATTCCAAATAAGGATTTTGTTTGTGATGTTTGTCCACGTGCTAAACAGGCACGTCTTTCATTTCCTCAACGTACCTTGTTCTTCTCATTGTTTTGAATTGATTCATGTTGATATTTGGGGTCCTTTCTCTATACCCTCACAAAATGGATCACGATTCTTCTTAACTATTGTTGATGATTATTCAAGATGCACTTGGATTTATCTAATGAAACACAAATCCGAAACTTTCAACATGATAACCCATTTTTTTAATCTAATTCATCGTCAATTTAACACAAAAGTCTCTCGTTTCAATTCCGGAAATGGGGATATTTTTCTTCCTCAACTTCAAACCATACGTTCAGATAATGGTTCTGAATTTCTTTCCAGACAAATTCAAAAATGGTTTCATGATAATGGAATCATTCATCAACGTAGTTGCGTTGCGACCCCACAACAAAATGGCATTGTAGAACGTAAACATCGGCATCTCCTTGATGTCGCTCGAGCTTTACGATTTGAAGCAAACTTGCCTCTTTCTTTTTGGGGTGAATGTATCCTAACCGCTGCATTTCTCATTAACAAACTTCCGACTCCAGTCCTTCAATATAAATCTCCTCATCATGTCTTAGTTGGACAACTTCCATCTTATTCCTTTCTTCAAGTTTTTGGGTGTTTATGTTTTGCTAAAAATATAAATATTCAACATAAATTTGATGAACGAGCAAAACCTGGCATCTTTGTTGGTTATCCTTATGGACAAAAGGGATATCGTATATAAGACCTCAAAACTCGTCAAATTTACGTTTCACGCGATGTCATATTTCATGAGTCAATTTTTCCATATCATGATCTTGCAAATTCATCTTTACAAGATCCAATTTCAATTACTCCGATCAATGATAATGGGACTTTTGACTACCCTACACCACTCATCGACCCCCCTTCGGGTGATTCTATTCCTCATAATGAAACTACGAGTTTGGATGACTCGCCACCATCTCCTTCCTTACCCTCTCAACTTGATAATTCAATCAATTCTCCCTCTATTTCCGAATCTCTTTCCTCACCTTCTCAACTTGATGGTTCAACTAATTCTCCATCTATTTCCGATGGCACACCATCTTCTGATTCACCTTCTACAACAATTGTTCGTAATTACCCTCAACGCATCCGTCACCAACCAAAGCGTCTCAATGATTATATTTGTAATCATATTTCACTATCCACTGATTTTCCAGTAGCAAATTACATTTCTTTTCGTAATTTAAGTCATTCCCATCAAGCCTTTCTCACAAATGTCATTAAGAATCAAGAGACGCGATCATATTCTCAAGCCATAAAATCAATTGAATGGCGTGATACAATGGCCAAGGAAATTCGAGCTCTAGAATCAAATAACACTTGGTCCTTATGTCAAATCCCACCCGGCAAATCACCCATTGGTTGTAAATGGGTCTTCAAAATTAAATATCGGTTAGATGGTTCAATTGATCGATATAAAGCTCTTCTAGTTGCCAAAGGTTACACTCAAATTGAAGGAATTGATTACCATGATACATTCGCACCTGTGGCAAAACTAGTTACTGTACGTCTCCTACTCTCAATTGCTGCCATTAAAAGTTGGTCCATCCACCAACTTGATGTTAACAATGCATTTCTTCAAGGAGATCTTAATGAAGAGGTCTATATGAAACTTCCCCCTGGCTTCTCTCACAAAGGGGAGACTCGTGTATGTAAATTAAATAAATCAATCTATGGTCTTAAACAAGCATCTCGTCAATGGTTCTCCAAATTCTCAACCACTCTTATTAGTCGTGGTTTTCATCAATCAATTTCAGACTACAGTCTTTTTACATATATTCGTAATAAGACATCCATTTTTATACTCGTCTACGTTGATGATATTATCATTACAGGAAATAATGATGATGCTATTTCCGATATCAAAAAATTTATTGCCAATTCTTTTTCCATAAAAGATCTTGGTAATCTTCGATACTCTATGGGTATTGAAGTATCTCGTTCTAAACAAGGCATTTTTTATGTCAACGCAAGTATACTCTAGACATCTTATCTGATTCCGGGATGACTGGTTCTCGTCCGTCTGATTTTCCAATGGAACCACATCTTCGTTTACGTCCACATGATGGGACTCCTCTTCCCGATCCATCAATCTATCGACGACTCATAGGGCGTCTGCTATATCTCACTGTAACACGACCTGACATTCAATACGCGGTAAATACTCTTAGTCAATTCATGGAAAATCCACATTCTACTCATCTTGATGCTGCCAATCGAATCCTTCGTTATCTTAAAGGTACAATTGGTAAAAGTTTATTCCTTTCTGCATCTAGTTCTCTCACTCTAGTAGGATATGCCGACTCTGATTGGGCTGGTTGTCCTACCACTCGTCGGTCTACCACTGGTTATTTCACCATGTTAGGTTCTAGTCCTATTTCTTGGAAAACTAAGAAACAACTAACCGTTTCTCGTTCTTCTGCCGAAGCCGAATATCGCTCTCTCGCTGCACTTACCTGTGAGTTACAGTGGTTAAAATATGTTCTAACGGATCTCGGTTTCAACCACTCTCAACCAATTCCAATTCATTGTGATAGCCAAGCTGCTATACACATTGCAGAAAATCCTGTCTTTCATGAACGCACCAAGCACATTGAGATTGATTGTCATTCTGTTCGAGAAAAAATTCAGGCAGGTCGCATTGCCCCCTCATACCTACGTTCAAGTGATCAACTGGCAGATATTTTTACGAAACCACTTGACGATGAAGCTTATCGACGATTAGTTCGCAAGTTGGGTGTTTTTGATATATCAATACCACTTCCAACTTGACGGAGGGTGTTAGAAGAATATAATATATATTCATTTTTGATTTAGTTTAGCCTTAATTAGGTGATTTGATTAGATTCAATCAAGTCTTAATTAGTGATTTGATTAGTGATTTGATTAGATTCAATCAAGTCTAAATTAATGATTTGATTAGGTGTAATTAGTTTCTTCCTTTTATTGTTTCTCTCTTGTGTGTATATAAATGTACAAGCCCTCATTGATGAAATACAAGACACAATTCATCTTCTTCATTATGTGTTTCTTCATTTCTACAATATAAAAATGAGCTTTGATGAAGATCGATGGACTCTAATGCACATCTGCCATCTAGGGCGTTCGTACACGCCTTGGGCTCCCATCTTGGGCGTTCGATTTAAAAAAAAAAAAAAAATTGGCACTGGACGCCCAACTCGGGCGCCCAAATGCAGCTTGCACGCCCAACTTGGGCGTGCACTGCATGAATGAGCGCCCAAGTTGGGCTTTTACGCGTTTTGGGGGGGGGGGGGGGTTGAATTTTTTTGGGAAGTTTTGGGGTTTTAGAAAGATAAAATATTTTTTTGGGGGTCTTGTTATAATCGCAAATAGCAATTTTCAAACCGCGAATAGCAATTCCCAAATTTGATCCATCTTTTACTAATCTACACAGTATAATTTACAAAATTACCAAACCGAAAATAAATTTGATCCATCTTTTACTAATCTACACAGTATAATTTACAAAATAAGCCCCCAGTCCCATCCCTCCAACGAGCAGGGGCTGAAAGATTAGATTTGGGCATAGCCCGAGTGATGCGCAGACTGCGTCACTTGCCGAGTGCTACAAATTCTGCAACACTCCATACGTTCCATTTCAAATCTTCTTCTTCCGCTTCGATATCTCCGAGGAGAAATTTGAGTGTGGGAGCTTGTTCGCTGTTTTCATCGAACATGGAACCTCCAATTGCGAAGAAAGTGAAACACCAGATGGAGATGTTTGGTGACGTCAGAATCGACAATTACTACTGGCTTCGCGACGATTCTCGCTCCGACCCTCATGTTTTGTCTTATCTGCGACAGGAGAATGCTTACACCGACCATCTCATGTCCGGTATGTTCAGTTCTATTGAATATTTAGTTGGGGTTTTGATTTTAGGAGATGGGGACAATGTATGTATCTATCTTTGATTTTGATTGGTTGATTTTCGTTCTCAATTAGGGTTCTTAGGGATATCTATTCTTTAAAAACCCAGAAGATTACTCAAAGTAGTAATTCCGCCAATTTCAAGAAGTTCTTCTGCTGAAGCCAATTGCAAATTGCGTCAATTTTTAAATTTTTATATCTCTAATGCATCTGATTCGGAAGAACTGAATCGGTTTATAACTGTTGGATTACTTACTGCAGGAACCAAACATTTAGAAGAACAGATTTATAGCGAGATAAGAGGTCGTCTAAAAGAAGATGACATATCAGCGCCTTTTCGCAGAGGAGCTTATTATTACTACAGCAGGACCTTAGAGGGTAAAGAATATTCCCAGCATTGCCGCAGACCTGTGGGTAATGTTGGTACAGAAGCGTCTGTTTACGACACCATGCCTACTGGACCGGATGCCCCTCCGGAGCATGTCCTTCTCGATGAAAATGCCAAAGCTCAAGAACATGCATTTTACACCATCGGTGCTTTCAAAGCAAGATAACCTTCTGTTTTCTTTCTTTTATTTTTTATATTAAATAATTTGAGCTTTGCCTCTCATGAGTAATTTGTTTCTTTCTAATATAGTTGTACGCCTCTCACCTTATCCTTATTATTTATTTATTTATCTTAAAACCAGGTTAGTCCAAACAACAAGTTGGTAGCTTATGCAGAAGATACTAAAGGAGATGAAATTTTCACAGTTCATGTCATTGATGCTGAGTCTCGAACACCAGTTGGGAAGCCTCTGGCTGGAGTTACGTCAGATCTTGAATGGGCTGACAACAACGCTTTAGTTTACACCACTAGAGATGAGATACTCCGACCAGACAAGGTATGGATGAGTGCCTAATTAAGCTTATGCTCTTCCTCTCTTCGTGGTAGTGATTTCCAAGAAGTTTATGCAACTTTGTGAATTAAAAGAATACATTATAGCTCTAATTGTGATGAAGGGCCATGCATTTTCTGGGGAGTTGGTTTCTGTTGTCCTTCTGCTATGTTATTGAGTTATGCTAATAATAATTTTATTTATTTGCTTTACACTTCTATATAAGAATGACGTCTTCCATTATGCTTTAGTCATTTGTGAACCATGGAGTTAATATTTTTATGTTTATGCCCGTTTTGCTTGTGGTAAATGTACGTAGTTCCTCAAAGTTGAACGTATAAGGTGCGCAATTCTGATCCCAGTTGATGACCTCTTGTCTATCCTAAAAAGTCAGATAGCCTCAATAATTGAAATATGAAGATTTATCTTGTTAACGCAGTAGAAATCCATTGTTTTGGGTGTTTATTTGGAGGCAGTTCAGTACCATTTTCTGTTACCCATTAAAGAAAGTAATTTGCTAATTGCTATTGCTATTGCTTTTCAAAATTGAAACCTATCAATCATGTTGTATTGCTTTTGACAGGTATGGTTACATAAGCTGGGAACGGAACAATCTTTGGATATTTGTCTTTATCATGAAACGGATGACATGTTTTCTGTTGATCTTGCTGTTTCTGAGAGCAAGAAATTTCTGTTTGTTGAATCTGCGAGCAAAATTACAAGGTTTGTCTTCTACCTTGACATTTCGAAGCCCGAAGATGGGCTAGTTATTTTGACACCACGTTTGGATGGCATAGACACATCAGC
The DNA here is from genome assembly GCF_056151865.1 of Erythranthe guttata. Taxonomy (NCBI): domain Eukaryota; kingdom Viridiplantae; phylum Streptophyta; class Magnoliopsida; order Lamiales; family Phrymaceae; genus Erythranthe; species Erythranthe guttata. The sequence goes on along the minus strand of NC_142544.1, from coordinate 11,981,082 downwards.
AAGTCATCGTGGGAATCATTTTTTTATTAAGAGAAGAAGTGATGAGTGTTTCAATTCAGAAATACTTGCTTGTCCACTGGATAACACATCAGCTACCACAGTTCTTCTTCCTCACAAGCCAAGGTAACAATGCAATTAGCCACATTATTCATCTTTAAATTTAAAAGAGGACATAATCATTTCTTTTAAGAATTATTTTCTCAAATACAGTGATATGTGCATAGCTCCTTCTAAACTTTATACTGGTGGAAATACTACAAAAAGCGGAAATTTGTCCTCGCATATGTAGCATAACATAATCCTCACTCAAATTTCAATTCTACAAAAAATAATGAATGTTACCGTTGGATCATAATTTCTTTATTGCTTCAGTATCTATTACAAAAAAACGATTGACCCTTCATTCTTCAACAATGATGGGAATCATGTTTTTTGAAAATGCATTCCAAAACAAGCAAGCATATCTACTGAAAATCTACCATTACTCAGGGATGGCAAAATATTCATATGGCAGGCTTTGCTTTGTCCATTCATTGATTCTCATCAATTTTCAGTTATTTGTTGGTATATCATTATATGGGTTCTGAACAACCTCGTATTAGATGAAAAATGAAGCTAAGTTGTGTGAATTTTACATGTTGCCACAAATTATACCTCCTATTGTATTACATGCATTGCATTTGAAGTATAGCATTTGCTTGCCTTCAATACATTTTGATTTGGTTTCGTTTAGATAATGTTCGAGTTGAACTTTTTGTGAATAAAGATTTCAATTTGAGATGCAGAAGCATGTGATATGGAGAAGGGTTGCTATATAGGCTAGTAATCTAGGAAAGTCTCAAATTCAAGATTAAAAAAAATATTATAGTGTCCAAAGTGACATCAGTTGGACTCTTGATCATAAGGAACATTTAAATATACAGTCACTCGTAGCATGGTCATTGCATGACAACAGTAAGAGTAAAAGTCGAAAGGTTACAAAAGCAGAAGATATATTAAACAACCTCAAAGTTTCTCCAATCTGAACAAGAAAAACAACTCTCTAATAATGAATTTTACCATATAGGGAACTAGATATAGTTGTCCTAGCAGATATCCAAGTTGAGATGCTCCACATTGTATTTCCAGATTGAATGTGTCTATTATAAAGACAATGATTAGGACACACTTCACTCTCCTACTTGAGCAAGGATCTAATCGAACTAACTCATTACCAATTCCTAGTCAAAAGAAGAACTTCAAAGGAAAAAAAGAAGAAATATTATCAATCCTTATTCTTTCCACTTGAGCGCATAAGCTATTGAGGGCTGATATGCATCATTGGTCTTTTAGATTAAAAGAGGAAAGAGAAAACTCTTCAATGTTAAACTAAATTTCCAGGAAACTGAAAATACACCAGTGTTGAACTTTCATTTGTGTGAGAGATTTCGCTTGCTTTGTTCTCCTGTTCACTTGAGCTCTGTTGATGAACTCAGCTGACATATTTTATACTTTTCAACAGTGTCAATATTCAGGAGATGCAACTCTTTAGCGATCATCTTGTTGTTTATCAGCGGGAAAATGGTTTGCCCAAGATAACAATATATAACCTTCCAGCTACCGGAGAGCCACTTGACAGACTGCAAGGTGGCCGGGTAGTGGATTTTGTTGATCCTATATATTCAGTGGATCCATCAGAGTCAGAATTCTATTCCTGTATTTTAAGGTTCGATTATAGCTCGATGAAGACACCTCCTTCTGTTTACGATTATGATATGAACTCTGGGATTTCAGTGCTCAAGAAGATTGATGTGGTGAGTTATTACATGTTACTATCGCAAAAGCCTACTAAGACTAAATCTTCTTCAAAAAGTCTTTATGCTTTGGATTCATATTGTACATGTGTTCCCATTCATATAGCAAATATAGGTACACGAAACCCTTTGACCTCAAAAGATTATTCTAGTATAAAACTCAGATTTTTTCTGAGGAGAACCATTATTAAACTGAAACATACATGAACATGAACTGATTTTATTCAAACCCAACAATCTTTGCATCTTTAAGAACCTTAAAATAAGAAAACAATTAACTTAAATACAAATAGGATTTCAGCTTTTCAAAACTTTACTGGACCACTTAAACGTTTTCTGGTATCCAGACTCTTATTTTTTCTATTGAGACAACTCTTTCCTTGAGATAATACCTGTGCCTAGTCTAGGATTTCTAGCAATGTGTTAATATTTTTTTTAACAGTTAAAAGTTTTGCTATTATGTTAATATTTTTTCCCCTAATGGTAAGGACTGTTCATTTGACAGCCGTATGACCAATTGACTAGATTCTTTGATTTGTCTAGTCGTCTAGGGAATTTGCTTAAATGTGAAACATAAGACTAGATATCTGAATGGGAAATTTAATGATTACATAGAGGAACCAGGCTATTTAATTAAGTGGTACAAGGATTAACACCACATTTATAATCCATTAGTGAAGGGTAAGACTTGAATAAAAGCGCCCCATGATAAGGTAGAGTTACTTTCTCATACATAGACCACATAGAGTAATAAAGGATTACTTATCTTATTCGAAATGATTCATAACTATGTTAAGTTAATAGTAGATGGTTGCTCTGAAGGGTTAAGTAGAATGTTAACTTGCTGACATTGAGTTGTTTTATTTTGGGTTTTTAGTCTGCTTGTGGATTTACTGTTGTATTTGATCTTTAATTTTTATTGACTTGTTCGTATAATAAAAACACTTCTTCTAGTTATCGGTACTGATATCCCTGAATTGGAAGTTTTTAATCATTGTTATCAATATTTTTCTTTGCTTCTTAAAAAACTTGTACCAAAGCTCTTTCTTTGCATTTTTGATTTGTGGAATGAAGAATTAACTTGGCTTGCTGGTAACTTGATCTACTCTATATTGTTTCTATGTCGCCTGATTTCTCATTTCTTGTTTGTTTATTTTATCTACTCATTTTTCGGTGTCAAGACGGGTGGTGGTCGTGATGGTAATAGAGTAAGATGCCTGAGATATGATCTCTGTGTATCGATGTCTTATCTCTTGTTTGAGGAAGTGAATTATGGTGCTGCACTCTGAAGTAGAGGTTGAGAAATAGTGGTGTCACATCACATGTAGTTAGTTAGCTTCGAAAGATGTGTCACTCTTTATTAAATGGAAAATAATAGGAGTCATAAATGTTGGACAAAAGGGAGCATAAAATTTGAGAAAGGGACAAAAGGCTTCAGCAGCAGCCAGCAGTATAGCCTTATGGAATGAAGGAAAAAATCTGGCAGAATATGAACTTCTCCGTAGATTTAACCAAAAGGTTGATCACTTGATGGGCTCGTTCCCGGCATCAATTGACTACCTCGGGTTCACTAGGACATGAAACAGACATTGTTAGAGAGTTTTTTATAAACGCATTGTTGTGGAGGTTGAGGATTTGTTTGAATTTACAGATTATTTCGAAATCTAGGAATTTCTTGCAACAGTTGGTGAATGAAAGTCGGTTAAAGTGATATTTTGGGGCAGGTTTGGCTTTCAACTACCTTTTCGTAGAACACCCAAACACATTATTATTAAAGCATTTGAAAAGGTTTATTTATTTGTTAGTATACATGGAAGATAAATAACGTGGCTTTTCTGCAAAGTTAATTTCGTATGCCCTTCCTTGTTCTTGTAGTAACAACTTTGGTTCCCTGTCTTTTCCGACCATTTAAACAAAAAATGCCCCCTCTTTCTCTGCTTGGCTGCTTCAGGAAATGTAATGCATCTTAATGAAATCTTTAGTGGTTGAAATGACACTCTTATCCTTAATATGGACGTATAGTTTGAGAAACGCAGCCAAGCACAGACCAGGTTCAGGAACTATTTCATGTTTAATAACAAAAATACTCCAAGGTTTTGTATTCGTGAGAAAGAATAACCAGATTGCAGATTTTGAAAAATGCCTAGTATTTTGACAACACACTCCTCAAGTTTTAAGTCTATAAGAGTGTAATTACCTGTAATTGTTTCTGTTCTACTGATGGATCTTCATAGAAGACTAATCCCATCTACTTTTGTTACAGCACATTATCTATGTTAATTCGACTCCTCCATGAAAAGATTTTACCATTACTTTGAAGCCAAAATATAAAAATTTGATGTGTCGTAATTAACTATTTTCTTAATTTTGTTACAGGTCTTGGGAGGCTTTGATTCTGGTAATTATTTAACTGAAAGACAGTGGGCTACTTCTGCTGACGGTACTAAAGTGCCTATTTCGATTGTATATAGAAAAGATCTAGTGAAGCTTGACGGTTCAGATCCACTACTTCTTTATGGATATGGTTCCTATGAGGTAATGCAAATTTTTTCAAGTGCTATAAGTTTTTCCTTTTACTATTTCGGATCAGATTTATGTTTTATCATTTTCATATGGTTTGACATACACCAACACATTCGGAATGCCCAAGTTTCACTGACAGCTTGACCTTGATTGTCTTCTAACTGTTGATTTTTTAAAACAGGTATGTATTGATCCATATTTCAAGGCATCAAGGTTGTCTTTGTTAGACAGGGGTTTCATTTTTGCAGTTGCCCACGTTCGTGGAGGTGGTGAAATGGGAAGACCATGGTATGAAGATGGAAAACTGCTCAAGAAAAAAAATACATTCACAGATTTTATTTCTTGTGCTGAATATTTGATAGAAAAGAAGTACTGTTCAAAGGAAAAACTTTGCATTGAGGGCAGAAGCGCTGGTGGTTTGCTAGTTGGTGCCGTTATTAACATGCGGCCTGATTTATTTAAGGCCGTTGTGGCTGGAGTGCCTTTTGTTGATGTTTTGACTACTATGCTTGATCCAACTATTCCTCTTACAACTTCAGAATGGATGGTGAGTTTGGTTTCCATACAATTGTTTCTAAACACCGTGATGACTTAAATCTAAGAGACTATAATCAAGTCTCTTAATGCTATATATTATCCATTATACGGCTCCTTGTCTCTGTTTTCCGCAAAATCAGCAACTTGTTATAGTTCCTTTGAATAGAAAGTCTTCTAAGTTAAACATATGCGAACTGTATGTGTGTGAATGTTTTATTAGTCTTAAATGACCAAAAAACAAAATGTACCGATACATAATTGTGATTCCACTGTAAATCATAACTATTTAAAGTCTTTCCTCAAAATATTCACTGTTAAAACTTAGGTACTTAAGTTTACATCCATAGCAGAGATGTAGTATATCTCAGCAAGACCGGACTGAACTACTAAACAATTGAGCATACAACCAAAATGTATTATGACTACCCCGCTGGGAATTCTGATATACTTAAAAAACCAAAGAATATATTGATAACTTTGTAGTAGCAATTATCGGCTTTCCTGTGGTTAGTTTACCTGATATCCCAGGGTAAATATAAATAAGATCAATTTAGTTGGCACTGGAAAACTATTTTTATCTTTGAGATACTTGTTGAGTTAGTAAAATATATGGTTGCAGTGGGGATTACTAATAAGACAGTTACTTTTCGAACCACTATAATTTTTCAATCAGGAGTTTTTTTTCTTTTTCTTTTTCTTTTTACTCTGTTTAATAATGATTTGCAGGTATTGAATGTCAAACCAGATAAGGCTGCAATATTTATTTCGTTTATTGAATATTTTGGATTCTGTTGCCGGGAATCCTGTTAAGATGAATAAAAGTTCGAACCTATCTTGGTCCTTAATATCAAAGTAATGTCATCAAGTTTATACCTAGATATGGTATAGAATCTACACGAGAAAGATATAGGCTCACAAACAGACGAATCAGAGACCCATTGTTTCAGATTTAACATGTCGGTTTAGCATTTTGTATGCTTTACCAACAGTTCCGTTGCTGTTTCTGATACCTTTTTCCACTGCATCATTTCCCACTTCAATTTTTTTCCTAGTTGTCACAGTTTAGTTAAGCCAGATTTATCAAAAGGACTGTAGGCTGCAAAGTAAGGCATGTTCACTTATGTTTCTTTGTTTTGTTACTGCAGGAATGGGGTGATCCTCGCAAAGAAGAGTTTTACTTCTACATGAAGTCCTATTCCCCAGTTGATAATGTAAGTGCTTAATCGTTTTTTTTTTTATTTTTGAATTTTTCCATGTTGATATAGGCGATAGATGAAATATCGGTAGTAGCTTTATGGAACGTCCATATTGGTAATGAAATCCTATTGCCCTGTTTACACTTTACTGGTTTAGTTTCAGTTCATCAAATTTCATTAGTTTATACAACTGCTTATATAATAACATTGACTACTTTTACAGATCACAGCACAAAATTACCCTGCTGTTCTTGTAACTGCCGGATTAAATGGTAAGTGTGAAAACAAATCTTAACCACTGTATGCATGTCATGGGAATGTAAAGAATCACTTTTTTTTTTCTTTATAGTTCACATACCAAGTTAGGGGCAAGCGAAAGAGATAGATTATTTATTTTTAATTTTTTTAAATGTGGAAAATAATATTATTTGAATGCTTGCATCACTTTGTTATACACATGGGATATGGATTCTATTAGCTCTTTGAGGATTAGGTGAATGATTTTTGTTTAACCTAGTGGGAGACTCCTAGTTAGTTTTCTGAGGGTAAGGCATCATATGAACATATTCAGACACAAAATGGCTTACTTTTGATCCTTGTCATTCGGCAATGATTTTGCTCACTTCCTTTAACATGAAATTAGCTAACATTCGTAAATTCGTTTATATCACGACTGGTTTATGTTAAACTATTCAATTTGTTTCTTCATCTTACCCAAGTCAACTGCACCATGAAAACATAGATGTTTTGTTTCCCATTAAATTATTTAATATTGCTTCTGTTGAGGTAAAATATAAACACTTGTTTTTTGACAGATACGCGGGTTCTGTACTCAGAACCAGCTAAATTTGTTGCAAAGTTGAGAGATACAAAGACCGATGATAATACGCTGCTCTTTAAATGTGAACTTGGTGCGGGGCATTTTTCAAAGTCAGGAAGGTAATGAATGATATTACATTCCACTGGTAGTTCATAATTTGCTGGTCATATAAGTTTTTTTCATTCTAACTAAAGTGTTTACCGAATAAATTATCATCAAAACAAAGTCTGAGATGAATGATACTGTCTAGTTATTGCTTTAACTTCCAATTAATATATTTATGCTGCAAAGAATTCTAAAAGTTGTGCCTCATTGCTTGCTGTACATAATAATAAATAATTTTTGTTTCAGTTTAGTTTGGCTATACTTGTAAAGTTAAATTTTGGTTTTGGTTTGATGATGCAGGTTTGAAAAGCTGCAGGAAGATGCCTTCACATATACTTTTATTATGAAGGCCTTAAACATGGTTCCTAGCATGCCTTAGATTAAGAAGCTAACTAGTTCTTGGACTATCATTTCGCAAAATACCTTTATTTAGAATTTGAACAAAGATTATTATTATTTTTTTTAGAAAAATGTTTCCAAGAACTGTCCGAATTCTTACTTCTTCCTCAGAGCATGAAAGCTAGTGATCAGAAATCTTATATATTGAATTTCTCGGTTTAACTCTCCAGAAAATTGCAAAACAAATATAGGCACATAAAGAAAAGAGCAGTAAACCACAATTTGTTCGCCCATCAACACCAGAATACATGAAATTTCATATTATCGAGTTCATATTGGTATCAATTTTCTTGAATTTTGTAAATAGAAATGGTTCTGGGAGAAAGAATTTTCGACTGAGTAAGAAAAATCATGAAATGGTTTGTGAGATCGAGAGAGATATGTTGCTTCGATTTTGACAGATTCTCTCTTTTATTCCAAGAGAGTCAATAAATCATCCAATATCGATTAGCTTGTAAGAAAGTTAAATGCAATTTGAAATTATGGTTCTAAATTTCTGTGTTTCGGCTTTCTTGACTTTCCCTTTGGAAAGAAGAGTGAAATTATTGCAGAACTGTCACTTGTGTGTGATGTTGTAAATTTTGTTTAGTTTCGTTACAACTTTTTTAGAGGGATATAAGAAAAAAGTAGGGCATAAATTGAGGAAGGGATGAAGGGGAATGATGATTGGCGGAGGAAGAGGAGTGATACATGTGGTGGTGACGAAAATTGCGAAAAACGTCGATTTTTGGGCTCTAGGGGCAAAATGAAAATCGACCTTTAAGGGGGGCAAATATCTTTTTACTGTATTAAGTTACAAGATTTGATGCATTCTCTTATAAACTTATGAATGGTAAGCATTAAGCAACACTGCATCTTCATAATATTAAAGAAAAACATATTTAATGAGTGAATGTGCTTTGATAATACTATATTAACAACATACATCTCTACACATTATCAGTAGCAAATCGTTGGAATTGGATTGAAACATATTTTTTTTATTTAATGAGAAACTTACGGTCAACATATAGGTGTACTGGATAAACTTATACTTTCTCCAGTTGCGAATTCAGGATTTTTTCCAAGAGTGTTCGGAATTGAATGTAGCAAATAATATAAATAACACTTAATAAAAATGGTGGACCAAAAGTTTACGGGGGTTCCGGGACAGTACCCCCGACTTTTTTTTCAATAGTATACATGTAAGACAATACTAATATATAAACAAAATTAAAACTAAAAAAAATGTTTGCAAATTTTATAAGAATTTTGGAAAGATTTTCACCATTTTCTAAAAAAAATGGTGAAAATGTTAAATGAGTGGTAGATGTTTTCATTTTTCAATGCAATCCTTGCATTTTTTGAATTCTGCACAATAGACATAGTAGAATCAACTGGCCATTTAGGATTGTGAAGTGCTATTTACGGTTAAGAATTTGCTATTTTCGGTTCATAAAAAAAATTATTTCTCTCCCTCTAAAACGAAAAAGCCCACAAAACCGCAAATAGCAAAAAAAAAAAAAAAACAGAGTATCTACATCATGTAAATCATCTATCTGTCCAGTTTCACCCTATTTTCACTCAATTCTACCAAATTTTCATGCTGAACATATATTTATATAATTTAGTGACCTTTCATTTTCAAGAAAATTCACTAAAAACAGAGTATCAACATTATGTTGTAACTTTGAAACATAATTGCAGTCTTTGGCAGACCCCTATTGTGCAGAAAATGAATCACATCATTCAATCATAACTCTTTAGCCATTTCATTTAATTCTAACACAAACATTTCATTTTCATCACACCAATCAAAATAATCAACTTTGCCACCCACATAATATCTGTCGTTTAACTCAACAATTTTACCAGAATGATACATTATAATAGTGAAATAATCACTGTTAGGACCTGAATTAATATGAATAAAAAATGCCAGTAAGGAATAAAAAAATTGGCAAAAATGACAGTGGAAAAATAAACAAGTATGCCTCAAGAAAGGGAACAATGTATTTTGCGATCCATACTTTTTCATATTTTAAGCGCATAACAAGCATATTACAAGAAAATTTTGAATAGAAAATGAACTTCATCGATTTCATAAAACAAATAAGCATAACAAATATCAATACACATTTATTAATAACTTACCATATTTCTGGAGCAAATTGTCTTGGAGAAATGTCTTCATTGCCTTGCCGTAATTTCCAAACAATTCTGAGCTAACGACACGTTCAAAATGGAAGGAGTTTTGAGAGAATTTTTCTGAACTAAAAATCTTAGTGAAAATGAAAAAGGGAGAAATTTTAAGAGAGCGTGAAGTGCAAATTATGCAGGAAAAAGGGAGATATTATAAGCATTTTTATATATATATATATATATATATATATATATATATATATATACCTAAAGTAGTTTATCAAATTTTAAATTAGTTCTCATATAATTTTTCTCACGTAAATTCCACAAATATGAAACTATCATAATGTAAACTCAAACTAATTATTATTTACTAATACCAGTAATAATATTTATATTATGTTATATTAAAAGTATGATAATCTTTACAAACATTATAATTTATTTCGAAAGTCGAAGTTTATATTATTAAATTCTTAAATAAAAAGTATTTGATATAAAACTCATAATAGATTTTTTCAGTGACATATCATAATACGTAAGTGAACGTTATCGAGTTAATTAAGGATTATTTAATTATATAAAAAAAAACATAAAAACATAATAATCATATATAAGAAATATGTCGAGAATAAGGAAAAAAATAGTTGTGATTGACTAAGATTGATTATAATTATTGAGGTTAAATGAGATCTTAAATTTTATCCACTATCGTTATTTATGCATTTTATTAGTATAACTTATAACATGATTTAACCATAGTCAATTATGTAAAATTTAAAAGGAGAGACATAAAAATATAATAAGTAAATAAATGATCATGTATATCGCTAAAAAAAAAAAAACAAGGCTTCAGTGACAACCAATTTTGTCAAAAAAAAATATATGATTAAAATCTATCACAATTTTTTTTTTCTCCGGTAAATGATCTAATTTTTGTAATATATAATTTTAATGTCAATGAACTGTTAGTATACTAGAAAATATGTTAAAAGCTGTATGCTTTTTGTGTTACTGTAATTATTTTTTATACATTAATTTTCAACAATGCTTTTTCCTTAAAGTTACATTTCAAGAGTTTTCCAATGATCATAATATCATAAGTATGTATATAAATATGGTTATCGCATAAAAAAGACTTTCGATTTTTAAATTGAGGGCTCTTCGTTTGTTGTATTTTTAATCTTTAGATGTAATAGTTAGTCTTATTATATACCTAATAATTAGTCTTATAGTTTATTACATTTTATAAATATTATACTGTAAGTTAAACATCAATATTAATAAAAGATTATTAAAACCAGCTTATGAAAATAAAGAAAAAATTAAGTAATAGACGTGGATGATCAAAACTATTTTAAATTTTGAGATCAAAGAAAGAAAGTAAATATAAGGATGTATACGTATAATTAGATAGAAGGGAGGTCAATATAGTTTACTCAAAGTTTGGTCAGGGGTAAAAAAATAATTTAAAAAAATTAGAAGCAGTCTAGCTATAATTACACCAAACATTAGGGCCCTGGTGTAGTAAATTTGCATTTTTTTCAGGAAAATATTGGTAAATTTGACCGAGCGATCATGACATACGAGCAACCCGAAAAAGACTTCACTGTTTCAAACAATATTTATGCACATAAATTGAAGATAATGAAAATTATCAATTATCACAACAAAACAAGAGAAATTTTAATCTGAGCATTTTTCATGCATGAATTAATATATAATAATTTATTCTTTCTTGATACTCTTGATAGATAAGTAGAATATGAAATTTAGTACTTATTTGATTTTAGGGTAAATAGCACTTAGCCCCCTTGTGGTTTCCACGTTGTGCACTTTACCCCCCTCTGATATCAATTTGGTCATTTTACCCCCTTGTGGTTGACAAGTTGTAGCGGCCGTCTGATATACCGTTAAAGTTAACAGAAAAGTTTAAATGTCTGAACTACCCCATTATTTTCCTATTATTTGCAGGTTATATTTCTTTTTATAAATAAATAAAAATTTAATTGGATTAAATTAGAAATAACACCAATTCATAGGACTAAAGTACAATTATCAGAATTCCTTCTTCTCCTCGCCTTCAAATCCCCCTGAACTGTTCCAACCCCTTAAAAAAAATAAAATTCCAAGAAAACTCAGAAAATTATATCCAAAAAACAGAGGAAAAAGCCCAAAGATTTAACATCAAAAACAATTGTTCGAGTTTTTTTCTCTTCTTGGGCGAACATCTCAGATTCCTAGGGTTTCGATACTTCTTTGAAGTCCTCAATTTTGTGGAGAATATTGATAATTTTATGTTCCGTATGATTACATTGAGAGAATTTGGTTGGGGTTTGATATTTTACGGTTTCAGAAATATAAGTATTTTGTATTATTGTAGACACAGAGAATATATTAGATTTGAGGATCTTGAACCGGGCCACTGAGTTGGGTGAAGGAGGCAGTACGTGAATGGGAAGCAGGAACCCCAAGCAAATTATGGCCTCCGAAATTTTCCAGAAAGAAATGTGCGTTGTTTTTCGTCGGCGGCGGGTCGATCAAAATCCTCATCTTCTTCATCCACATTTTCCATTTTCTTACATCCGTTTCTTTCTATTTTTACTTTATTTTGTTTTGTATTTTTTATTAGGCTGGACAAATCAATCTGCCATAATTAATTTAAAATTTAAAAAATTATGTAGTATAGAATTAAAAAAAATCTATTTTGCTTTTTTAATTAAAAGAAAACCGAGAGATTGGTGTAGGGGTTTTCATTGAAGGAAAAGGGGCAATATGGGTATTATCAGCAATTTTCGCTTGCAAAACCTTCAACCACTTAAATTTTGGGCGAGTCAGATGCACTCGTCATTAACTTTAACGGATTATTTGACGGCCGCTACAAACTCACAACCACAGAGGGGTTAAGTGCTTAAATTGATATCAGAGGAGGGTAAAGTGCAAAACGTGGAAACCACAGGGGGTTAAGTGCTATTTACCCTTGATTTTATTTAAAAATAAATTTCTATATGAATTAATATATAATAATTTATTCTTTCTTGATACTCTTGATAGATTAGTAGAATATGAAATTTAGTACTTATTTGATTTAATAATAAATTTCTATAAAATATAGTGTGTACCTTTTATTAATTAATCATAAATTATATATAAAGTAAAATCATACGTATATATTTCTAAATTCTAAAACATGCAAACGAAATGATGGGAAAGGAATGTATATATTTCGAAATAAAGATTTCTTTATGATTTGAGAGATTTAATAGAAAGGCCATTTGATAATTGCCAATTCAATGGAGCGAGGTGGAATAATTCAATTAACATGTAACAACTTTGGGAGTGAAAAAAAAAAGGGGAAATATGCAATACCCCCCTCAAATGGAAAATATTATAAGTAAAACCCAATTGACTTTTAAGACTTTTGCACAAACCCAAAATTCAATCTTAATTAGTGAAACCCCCTCAACAAATATGATAAGCCGAAATTACCCTTATAAGTAGGTTTCTTAAAATAATTGCAATATTTATTTTCCATAACATCTCACGTGATTGTAGGATTATATTAATTCTCTCTTTAAATCTCCATATTTCTCTCTTTCGTTATCTCTCTCTCTCCTCTCGTTCTCTCACAAAATTTTCGTTATCTCTCTCTTCTCTCATTCTCTCACAAATCTTTTTTTCACGCTCCTTCCTCCATATAATTTTCGTCAATAATTTTCGTTTTTTTTTTTCGTATTCTTCTTTGCAGATTTGCCGCTGCCGCTTGCATTTGAGATTTACACCAACGTCGCCGCCCTCCTCCCTCCTTTTCACATCACCGCCATCCACTCACCCAACCACCGAGATCATAGCCGCCGTCTAGGGTTGTGCCGTCAAGACTTGCTACGGTGTCAAACCTCCCAAAAAACTCATGTTGTCGCCTCCTACACATCACACCACCTTCCTTTCGTTATTTTCGATTTTTTTCTTTTTTTTTTTCTCTCCAGATCTGAAGCAGCAACATCAACGTGACTACAGTCTGGTTCGAATGTGACTATTCAATTTTTTTTTGCTACTTTCTGTTTTCGTGTTCTTGGAAGCTTCTCAGCAACTAAGATTCCTTTTGGCATTTAAGGTTTTTTCCTTGTGGCTGTGTGTGTTTAAATATTAGAGAGAGAGAGCCCATCATCATACTTGAGTTAGTGGAGTCGATCTTAATTTTTTTATTAATTTTTTTATTTATGTATTTTTCGATTTCTCCTTCTTTTTTATTTTTTTCCAGATCTGAAAATACAGTTCAAATATGTACAGTAGCAGCAACATGACTATAGTCATATTCGAATATGACTGTAGTCATATTTATGTATTTTTCGAATATGACTACTGTTGAATATGATTGTAGTCATATTCGAATATGTTCTATATTCTCGTTCCAAGTTGACTTGTAATAACAAGATTCAAATTGTGATTTTCTGTGTGTGTGGATGTTGGTTGCATTGTTTCCCTAAACAATAGGGAATTTTAGTTGTTTTATATAATTTGATAAACATCACTTTACCTCACTATATAATTGGAATTTTGAAGTTAAATTTTTTAAAAAATGCAATATAAAGAAAGAATATGACTACAGTTGATATAGTCATATATAGTCATATTAGACTATAGTCTTATTCAACTATAGTCATATTCGGCGTAGTACACTTGTCGGGGAAAAAAAATCAATTTTTCGTTAAAAAAAGAAAAAGAAAATATGCCTATAATCTTATTCAACTATAGTCATATTCGGCGTAGTAAACTTGTTGGAAAAAAAATCTGTTTTTTGTTTAAAAGAATTTAAGAAAATATTAAAAAAATATGAAAAAAAAAAAAAAAAAAAAAAAAAACTTCATCTGCACGTGGGTTTTGTATGTGAGGAAAGCAACTTTTTTTTTTATTTGTTGGCTGATTTTATGGAGCATATTAAGGTGATTTTTTATTTTTTTTAATTAGTTGGCTGATTTCAAGGAAATTGAATATTGAGTTGGAAAAAAAATTGCTATTATTTTGGCATTATTTAAGGAAAGGGACGTGTATTACTGGGATGTGGGTAGGAGATTTTCTAATTTCAGAAGGGTAGTATTGGAATTAATATTTATAGGGGTTTATCACAAAGAAAGATTTAAGGGTTGGACATAACCATTTATTACTCATCCAAGGGGTTTATTGCTAAAGACCCCAAAAAAAAAAAAAAAGGAAAGAAAGAAAAGAAAAACTGTTGCATTTATTTGTCAGCTTGTACTGCAGTCGCAGTTCTATCACCTCAACCAACATTTTCAATAAGGCAGCGACTATTTGCAAGACGAAAATTACTTAGTGCAAGACCAAATTAATTTTTTTTATTAAATTCAGTATAAAAAGACTATAATAACCTTAATAAAATACAAACAAAATAAAAATTATTTTATTAATTTCCTTTTGCAAGACCAGTTTAAAAAAGAAAAATTAATAAAAAAAGAAAGAAAAAAGAAATTGAATAGAGAATTGAAAAACGAGGAGGAAGAAGGGAAGAAGAAAACAAGATAATCAATTGCAGCACTCAACCGTCGCCCCATCGCTCCGTCGCCGTCGCCCCGTCGCCGTCGCCGTCGCCGTTGAAGTCCACCACCTCCCCGTCGCCGTTGAAGTCCGTTGTTGCCCCAACCCCGCCACAACAATCTCACGAAAAACAAGGAAATTACTTTTTGAATTAATTTTTTTTGAGAAATAAATGTGATAAACATGATTTTATTGTTAGAATAATGAATTCAAGTCATTTTAGAACATAGTTAATGATTCTAGGGTTCGATTGTAGCACTATTGTTGAAGGAGTTGCGGTTTTACAAAAAACGACCTGTACTTGTCGATTTTTTGGAAATTTTTCGACACACTGGTGTCGATTTTTGAAAAATCGACACACCAGCGTCGAAAATTTCAATATAATTCGACACCAGAATGTCGAAATTTTCAATATAATTCGACACCAGAATGTCGAAAATTTCAATATAATTCGACAGTTAAGGAGTGTCGAATTATGTTGAAATTTTCGACACTACTGTGTCGATATTAAGCGGATATTTCGACCTGTACATGTCGAATTTTTTGTACGTGAAATGAGGTGCGAAAAACGAGAAAAACGATCACAAAGTACAATATTTATTAACTCTTTGTGTTCTTCGACCTTAGAATCCTCCATATTTATGTCTTGTGTATCCATAATATCCTTCTTTTCAAGTTTTAGTAAAGATTTGAGGGTTTTATGTGATAAGGATTTTGGAGAATATGGAAGATTTTTTGTGGAAAAAAATGTGTAAAATGAGGGTGAAGAAGAAGATGTTAGTAAAAAAATTTTGTATTTTTTTTTTGGTCTTGCAATAGCAATTAGGTTAATTTAAATTAATAATATCTAAATTATTATTGGGGTTATATTTGTAATTTCCAGTCTTGATCTTAGTAAATTTATTTATATTTTGGTCTTGCATGAAGTAAGGTCTTGCACTTAGTAATTTTCGTCTTGCAAATATTCGTTGCCTTTCAATAATCCAAAACGCAACCAATTTTGCTTTTCCATCGCTTCTTATCTATCTATCTATCTATACTCATTCAAACATTCATTCAATACTCAAATCTCTCCCTTTCTCTCTCATCTCTCTCTCTCTCTCCCGAAACCTATTCTCTCGATTCTTCACCGTGAATGGCGCCGCCATCTTCAGATTCTTCATCACTCCCTCAGAACCACACCAACGATTCCGATCACCACCTTCATCTCCAACCACTACTGGAATCTGCCCGTCCATTTCTTCGCGGCGAGCTCCAAGATGTCGACCCAAATCTGCCACGCCTCATATCGGTGCTCCAAGCCGCCGGCGCCGGCGAGTGCTGGCACAAGCACGGTAGCTTCCTCGACCATCTGATCGGCGTCTACCGGATACTCAAGATGTGGAAAGCCCCCGACGAGGTCTGCCTGTGCGGCCTCTTCCACTCCGCCTACTCCAATTCATACGTCAACCTCGCCATCTTCCCACCTTCCTCCGCCGGCCGCCAAACCGTCCGCTCCCACGTCGGCCCCGCCGCGGAGCGCCTGATCCACCTCTTCTGCGTCGTCCCCCGCCAGCCCCTCATTCACGACTTTCTCCTCTTTCAGTACACTGATCAGGAGCTCGTGGATCACCTCCGATCGTCGGAGATCAGCCTTGGAAAAATCATCGACGGAGGAGAAACCGAAGCAAACGAAGCGGAGATCTGGAGGGCGAAACTCCAGTCAATTTGCCCGGCGGAAGGGATTAAAGTGAAGCACATAAAAACAGGCGAAGACGTTCTTGTTTCTCGGAGGCTCCTCGCCGTTTTCCTTCTGATGACGGTGGCGGATTTCAGCGACCAGCTTTTCGGGTTTCAGGATGCTCTGTTCGGAAACTCCGACGGCCGCCTCGAGTTCTCCGGCAACAACACAGTAACATCTCTGTGGCCCGGCAACGGCAAGCCGGGGCTGTGGATGAACTCGGTATCGAGAATGGCGGCGATATACACTTTGATAGTGAGAGAAGAAAAGATATACATGAGTAGCACATCCAAATTAAATAGGGAAGACGAAGAGTTGGAGCTGGTGATTCCGCCGGTGTTCGAGGGGTGCACCAGGGTTCTTGATTCGGAGGATCAGATAGCAGCAAGGGATATGTACTGGGAGGCGGTGTGCAATGCGGCGGAAATAGGGGTGGAGAAGGCGGAGGAGCTGCTGTTGATGAGTGTGGAGAAGAACCCATTTGTGGGGGAGGGGTATGTTGTGTTGGGGCAGATTTATTTGGGGGAAGGGAGGTTTGAGGAGGCGGAGATGGCGGCGGAGAGAGGGCTGAGATTGATGCTCCAGTGGGGGAGTCCTTGGGATAAGAGGATGACGTGGCAGGGATGGGTTGCTTGGGCTAGGGTCTTACTCATGAAATCCAAGGATAAATCATGGCCTCACAATTCTTGGGGTATTCTCAATTTGGGCCTCGTTACTTAATAATTCATTACCCAATTTTCAACAATAAATAAATGAATAAGGAATAAATTAAAAAGAACTTTTATTGCTATGTACTTTGATCAATTATTAATAATTATAAAAGTGATTAATGAAGTTTTATTGAAGTTTGATTGATGTGTACGTAAACATCCTCTTTAACACATACAGAAAATAAGCATGCTTCCGAATCTGATTGAGGGATGCATGCATGCATTATCTATATTTGTTATTTCATCAATTACATTTCTGCAAAATAGTTGGGGTTTCCCACGATATGCAATCATCCAATGCTCATATTAATTAGCACTACGATATGTGGTGTTCGTTTGTGGATTTTGAAATGAGGAAAATGAAAATGCAAAGAAGAAGGAAAATCAAGGAATTTCAAAATTCCAATTATGTTCGGTTCCAAAGAAAATTTGTCATGAAAATGATTTAGTTGAAAATCACTTTCTTTAGGGGTCTTAAGGATTATGGTGTACAACTATATCATAGAAAATCTTACTCAATAATTGGAAATCATTTAGAGATTTCTAGGTGAGGGAGTTCAGTGAACTCATCTATATGAACATCCACTCAAGTATGCCGATGTCACAACACCGATGATTGATGAGACGCAGTACACGTATACCAAGTCTTAGTTTCAAAAGGAAAATGCCGATATCCTCATTATTGGCGTAATCCATCGACTAGAAACAAGGTTTAACAATTACATTACTACGCTGAATTATCTCACGATTCTACTAGACCAATCCAAAGTAATAGAGTAACTCGTTAGGAGTATATCTATGCGCTTGCATGGGATAACAAATATAGAATGCCAAAAGTAAATTTCATTAATACAAATTAAATTGTGATTACAAGAATAAGGAAAGACCTCAACCACAAGTTGACTTGTTGGTCACATACTCTAACTAAAACAATGTTTTTGTCGAAACTCATAAACAAGAACATAAAAAGACATTAACTGCTAAAATACTCACATCTCTGGCCTTATCTTCAGAAGAGTCCTTAAGATCATTGTTTCTTGATTCCATATTGCATTATTTGGTAGACTTCTCAAATTTATAAGGTTGTAGATGAAGTAAAGGTTTTAAGGGAAAATAAATTATCTTTCAAACTCAAACTAGGGTTTGTAATATGCGTGGTGTGGTTGGTGTACTGGTTTCAAGTGTATCCAACATGTGTTTTTTTTCCTTTTATTTGTTCAAAAATTTAAAGTTCAAATTGGTCTTTTGATTACATGGTATTTTCAGAAATATAAATTGGTGGATGTGAGTAAAAAAAATCTAGAGCCTTTTATTTTTCAAAATGTTAAAGGGCAAATTGATCTTTTGATTACATGGTATTTTCAAAAAATATAAATTGGTGGAGTGTGGTGAGGAAAAAAAGATTGAAGTCTAAATAACCACCCCTCAATATATCTAGTAGTAAACTGTTTACTTATCAATTAACAAAAATTACTTAATGAACCTTTAAATCATACTCATCTAAGGGTTATTATTACATATCATCAAATTGTTTGATGATAAAGCTTCTTTCTTATAAATGATATATTTATACATATAAATAATTAATATGTATTCCAAATATCTAATTATTTTAATATCATTATGATACTTTTATTGTTGGGGTAATTTTCTATAGACCCTCCATTATTAAATTATATTGGTTAAAATCCAAGTCATAAGTCCAATATTGCTATAACCCCCTACAATTTTTTATGGCTGATTTGCCCTTTAGCGAAAATAGGAAAATTGTATTCTTAAATTTATATATTCCTATTAATCCTCCATAAAAACCGGTTTTAGCATAAATCGTGCTGCAAAACGTCAATTGCAAATCCTCCCCAAATTGTATTTTTCCATCGTTAATCTCTCGAAAAACAAAATTTCTCCCTGCCCCCTTTTCTTCAATGCAATCTCTGTAACCCTAACGTTGTTCTCGAGAACGATGGAATCTCTATAACTTCTGCAAATCGCCAACAAAAGAAAACACATCCTAGAGGATAGTGCAAAATCGAAACGTACAGGTAATTTGATTTGTGATTTTGTAAATGTCTTTAATGGCGATTCATTGACGGAATGCAATGGGTTATTTTTATAACATAAGTGAAAGATGCAAATTAGAGGTTTTAACCCCATGTAATTTTTATTTTTATTTTTTGTTTTGACATTATTTTTTGTTTGGTTTTACTGTTCATTTAAAATATTTTTCCGGTTGTTTTGCGTTTTTGTTACATATTTTCAGATCTCGATTGCGATTTTTTGTTTTGTCGTCTTTTGTGCTTTTCGGCCCTTTGGAGTATTTTGTTAAATTTGTCTTTTTTCCTCCTAAATCTGTTGATTGTTTGTTTGGAGTTTCCTGGTTTGTGTTCAATTATTTTGTGTTTTCATTTTGCTGTTTTGTGATACTTTTGTTTTTTTTTTTGTTCATGTTATTTTCTGGTGTCGATTGCAACATATATTCGATTTCGTTGTTTTTTTTTTTTTTTTTTTTGCAATTTGTTGTTTATAGCGTATTGTATTTTCACTTTAATATTTATTTTGCGTTTTGCACTTTGATGTTTATTTTTTATTTTGCATTTTGCATTTTGCATATACGATATAATCTTTGATATTGTATATTTCATTCGAACTTTTGGTATATTCTTAGTCATCTTGTGATTTTTAATTGCATTTTATTGTTTCAAAATTACAATTTGCATTTGATGTTACCAAATGCACCTGACATATTGTTATATGCAATTGATGTACATTGATTATAGGTACCGACATGGTTGTCCAATAATTTTTTTTTCAATTGAACAGTTGATTTGACGAAGGGGAAGAGGAAAGTAGATGAATCATTTGCCTCTTCAAAAAGAGGAAAGCAACGATGAATCAAGCCAAATCTATTTGCACGATAACACGAAGCCATATTATGTTTCGACATCGCCTCAACAAACCAGATTTGGTTGATTGTGGGATTTTTATCTTGTATATGGCAAGGCAGTTGTGCATGCAACAACCATTAGTGAGAAAACTGTAGCAAATGGGATTATCGCACTCGAAAAACTTTTAATTATCAGTTCTTAAACGACGAGGATACCGTTGAGTTTAATTATAATTTTTTATGATATTTACTATGTTTAACCGAACTTTGATTTTTATTTGTGGCATTATATTTTTGTTGGATTTTGATATGAACTATTTTCTAATATATTCCAAATTCACGCAGGTATTTTGTGTACTGATATATATGCTTGCCAATTCATAATTTCTTATAAATTCAGTAAATTGTTAAAAAAAAAAAACAGGCAAAGTGTCACAGGGTTGTAGTCGATTTTTGTTATGCTATCCACCGCTGCAACAAAATTCTCACAGGGCTTTAGTCTTCATTCCGCTGTTATAGTTTGCATTTTGCTATTGTAATTTATACGCAAAATGCAAAAAGAAAATGCAAAGTTCAAATAATACAATACCAACTGCAAAAAAAAATATATGGCGTCAAAAGTGTAGATAATATTATACCAAAAAATTACATCATATATAACATCAACATGCACAAATATAGTCGAGCAACAAACACATCGTATATGCAAACTGCAAACATTAAAATCAAAAGTGCAAACAATACCATGCCAACAACTCAAAAAATATATATAACATCATAGTGTAAAATATAGTCTGCTAAAAACAGCAAAACGCAAAACAAAAATCCACCAATATCGAAAAATGTGCAAATCGACATAAATAAATGAAAAAAACTTGATGTTTGTTGTTCGATATGGACATTATAACATGATGTTTTGCTGTTTGATGTTTGAATAATGAATGGATTTTTAAAGTTTGATATTTATAGAGCAGATATTAACAGTGACAATCACGTATGAAAAAAAAACTTAAAATAGTAAATAAAAGCAGCAAAAGTGTAAAATATATATTCGAGCAAAAACACATTATATACATAAACTGCGAGAATTAAAAGCAAAGTGCAAATAGTACCATACTAACAACAAAAAATTAAATATATAACAACAAAGTGTTAAAAAAATAGCAAACAACAAACACAATTTTCGTCTCAAGATTATCAGATTTAGTCGATGTCCTTGAGCCTCTAGGTACGGAACTGCTCTGGCGATTAAATACGGAATGAATTTAGCGGCGGAGAACGAGCGAGCCATTTTGTACTCGTTTTGGTTTGCACGAAAAAAAAAACTAAATGAAATCTTCTCCTGATGTGCAAATAAAGAGAACAAATGTGAATCGGGCTCAATAACTTTCTGTATAGTCATCTTCTCCTTCAATCTTGCACCATCAACCCTAAAAAAACACAAAATTTAATTTAATTCCAGCCAAATTGAATCAAAAGTCTGAATTCAAATTTCAATCTCGAAATCTTAACCAGAGATTTTGGGAAATAAAATAAGAGTGTTGTCAAAGATGAATCAACCACGTTTCATAAACTCCCTCCCAGTAACAAAACAAACCTGTTGACGTAGCTTCTCTTCATGTTGATAGCAATACGAAAAAAATAAAAATATACCTAATTGCATTAGATTTCACGAAACTAAACCCATAGAATTCTAAGATCTTATAACGACGAATGATTTATTTAATTCTACCACGTCTGATAAACTCCTGATATTTGTTTTTTCAACCCACGTCTCATAACTCCCTTCCAAATCTTACAACGTGATATTTGGGATTTATTCAACGTAATTTACTGAATTAAATACTTCCTTAATTAAATAATTTATTGTGAAGGGTATTTATGTCCGTAGGCTTATAATTTTAATTAATTTAATTAATTTTTTTGGTCAAAGGGCCTATAGCTATACTAATCTAACAGATTGGACTCCTAGCTATATAAGTTTGAAATAAGGGGGGTATAGCTAATTATCCCTTTATTATTTATTAGTTTTGTATTTGGGCTAGAGATTTTATTGAAGCCCAAAACTTATAATTATGAGTATGAGACCCAATGATGAACTAAAGCCCAAGTTAATAATTCAGTCCCATAATTAAATTAGTCTAGCATATAAAGAGATAATTAAATTAGTCTAGCATATAAACAGTTCAATTATCATTACATGTAGGGTGGAAAAAAAATTCAAATTGCCAAGTACCACGGGTATACCAACCGAAGATTACCGAAAACATAGCAAAGTAGTGGTCACCATTTCATTCGGTACGGTATTGGTACCGTACCGGAAATAGTTGCTACGGTAATGGTATTGCATTCTCAATACCATAGTAATATTGTACCATACCATACCATACATCGGTATCCCTATCAATGCCACCCCTAATTACATGTATTGGAATTAACTATCATTTTTTATGCAGAAAATTTTGTTTACATTCTCCTCATGTTTTTCTCCCAGACGTGGACTAACTTAAGCATCAGAGGATTTTCGCCAGAACCTAGCTCCGGTGCCCTAACGTGTGTTTTTTACGAGGAAACGTCTCGTTTCTTTTAATTGAAGAAGATTATTGACGGATTATTTCGGTTCTTGAATATTGATTGCATGTTCGAGAATTTTCTTAAGGTGATTCAAGTTAACTTATTACTGTACGCATTATTTTTGACGCCTTTTGTGAGAAACCACGACGTTGTTGTGTTGTGAAATGCAAACTCGATTGAGAAGCATCACCGCTGCTAGCGGCGATGAACCATGATCAGCCATGAGCTGTAGAAAATCAAAGGCCACTGCCTCCGATTCCACCCGCTGGTGTTTTACCATTCACAATGACCCCGGAGGCACTTCGGGCAATGATAGAAGAAATTACAAATAAGGCGGTTGAGGAAGCCGTGGCGAAATTTGTGGCTACTTAGAATGGACAACAACGCGAATCTTTGAGTCGCGCCTCGTAATCACACAGCCGAACTGGCTCACCTAAATTCTATACCTAGAAGGCACGCTAGGAACCCGACACATTCATGAAGAGGCTTACATTCGAGCTTCTCAATCGGAGGATGAAGGAGAAGTTCTTCCCAAACGAAAAGCACCCAAGCCGTCTAATGCTGAATGATCAGCTGGTCAACAAGAGTCAAGCATCCCAATTGCTACCACACTGCCTTATCTTGCCGCATCCATCGCTAAAGAAAGCCTCCAAGCAATTTTGCCAGCACGGAAAAGTCATTTCTGTAGAGCTATTTTGGCTGAAACGGTACCGGCAGGTTTGAAGACTCCACAAATCCCAGACTATGAGGGAACTGGCGATCCGCACGAGCATTTGGACAAGTTCATAGCTAAAGCAGATATATACGGTCTAAATGATGCATATTTCAAGATTTTACGAACAACTCTCTCAGGATATGCTTTGAAGTGGTTAAATCAAATTTCTTCAGGTACTGTTGAGAAATATGGAGCAACTCACTCATAAGTTTTTCAATCAACTCTCCATCAACAGAAAATACCCGAGAACGCCATCTTATTTGTTCATTATTATCCAACAAGAGCATGAATCGTTAAGAGATTATGTGCAACGTTTCTCTCAAGTTGTACAGGAAATTTCGGCTTTTTACCATGCTGTCTTGGCTGGAATAATTCAACAACATTCGATGCACCGACGGTTCAGATAATCTATTGCATGAAGGCCACCACAAAATCTGATCGAGTTATTAGACATAGCAGATAAATATATTCGCATTGAAGAGACGATGACTTAGAAGAAATGGAAGCACGAAAAAGGGTAACGTGAGGTGCCTAAGTTAGATGATTGGTGTGCTACTCCTTATAAACTCAACAATCCACACCTCTCAATGCGCCACTCACTCAGTGAGGTGCTTATTGTAGTACAATAAAAAGGACTGGTTCAACCTCTAACACCCATGAACGAGAGTGCCAAAAGGGAGAAGTCAAATAAATTTTGCCGTTTCCAATGCAACAATGGGCACAATACGGAGAATTGTTTCAATTTGAAACATGAGATATAAATGCTAATACAACAAGGACATATAACATAATTTATAACTAAGCCGCACAATCGCCAACATGAAAAAAGAAGACGAGATGGCCAAAATCACTAGTAGCCAAGAGTTCGCCCATATGGGGAGCAGCAACATGGCCAACTCGATGATAATTTACCTACAACTGGAACAATAATCGTGATTTCAGGAGCACAATCCTGTGGTGATCCAAAAAGTGCCCAAGGAACTTTATTGCGAAAGGCTGGGGGACTCATCTTATCCCAAATGATACACCTACTCCAAGATGGGAGGAATCAGTCTTTCAGGTACAATAAGGTGGCCAAGGTTTGACATTTGGCGATTTTGATTTTGAAGGAAGTCAACGAGAGGATCATAATGACACACTCCTCATTTCAGCTTCCTGATATGAACCACGCCAACCATGTGATGAGACCCGATAACAATACTTCGGATATCAATTCCTGGATCGTTCAAAAGAAGGAATCAAACGGGTGGAACCGCGAGCCAGTGCCTATGAAGAGACAAGAACCTTGGTATGTGAAGACGCCACATTGTGAAAGATTGATTGATAAGTCGGGGTGAACGCATCGAATCCTCCGATATGTTCGAAAAGTTCTTAAAGAACTAGAGAGAATAATCTCAATTTATTAATAAAAATTCGTCCATAAAAATAAACCAAATTGGCAATAGACCTAAATAGATTCATTTTTTTCACAAGGAAAATAACTCATAGCTAAATTATAATAAGGAAACTCATAAATAAGCAAATCATAACCATAAAAGAATACTAAAATAATAAAACATAATAAATCATAAAATAAGAACGTTCAAAACTATATTAAATAACTGCTACTTCAAGTCGACTTCCCGATCAGCCTTCTAAACTCGCGTAGACATTTAGCTGTGCACGTTAAGAAGCTTGAAGATCGATTTAGACACTGTTACACTCCGAATCACTCTCCACCCAAAACATAAAAGTTGTGGAACTTTCTGTTGGCTTTCCGCCGCAATTTGAATCATCTTAATCAGACATTGGATAAGATAGTTATAACTCGAATGGTAAAGCTGCCAGAAACATGAGAGAATTTCGGGATACATGAAATTCGATTTGTCCAACAAATTCCCCTCTGCCTTTTTCTTCCAAGAAAACTGACTGTTCAAACGTCTGCTTCAAGTATCTATGATTTAAGGACAACTCGAATAACGTCTTTAAACTCGTACGCTTTCTCTTCTTCCAATTCTTCGTGTTGGAGCTAGTGAGGATCATATCTCTTATCCAACTTTTGGGTGCGCAAAATATTGGTCAATGGTTGCAGCCCTGCTGACATTATCTTCTATGAGGCTTTCCAGTAGTTGGGATTTGCTGACACCCAACTTGCGCCGATCAAAACCCATTTGATTGGATTCAGAGGCGAAGTTAGGAAATTTATCGGACAAATTATGCCACTTCTTTCCTTGGGATATTCCTAAGAAGAATTATTCGAATGGTGAAATTTTTGGTAGTCATGTCATCATCGGTGTATAACATGATTTAAAGGAGACCAACATTCATCAATTTCAAGCAGTGGCTTCAATGTATCACATGAAGTTTAAGTTCCTTACTTCGCAAGGAATTTGTGAAAAAGTTGGAGAGAAGCGCATTGCAGGAGAATACTATGCCAATGCCATTCAAAGAACGATGGGACCTCTAAAACGACAAGGTGGACGAGTCGACATTAGACTTGACCACGATTAGGTTCAGTTCCGGTTCAGGTTCCAAACCGCCGGTTCTGAATCCGATTTTGGAGGAACCGAAACCAAACCAAATATTTACGATTTGAAACAGCTAAAAAACCATCAGTTCCGGTTCGGTTCCGGTTCTAACCGGCGGTTCAACCGGTTATGAACTTTTTCTTTCTTTCTTTTTTTTGGAAAAAACACACATGAAATCTTTTAAACACTTTCAAAACTTTTGAAAAAATTATTGCAGATACTTGAAAAAAATATTTATTCTTGAAGCCAAATTTTAAAAATACTTAAAAACATATTTTTGTATTTTTTTTAAAATTGGAAGGAATTAGTTGTAGTTTTAAAACTAAAAAATAAATGAAAGAAATTGAAAGGGCTTGCACTTAATTTTTAAATTTTAAAGTTCAAAGTTAAAATTTAAAACATAGAAAGTTAGTTGCCTACATATCTTTTTTTTAACAAAATCAATCAAAGCCATGTATTTCTTATATAACTTGTTTACCTACCAGCCTCGGACGCGTTGGTATTTAAAAATTCGTCATTGTCTTGCGACTCCTGTTCTCCTTGTACGCGATACTGGGCCCTTGTCCAATCAACCAAAAATACTTGAGCTTCCAAATTATCCGTATGTAATAATGATCTCCTCTTATCCAAGATGTTGTTGCCCATACTAAAAACTTGTTCGACGGCAACGGTACTAACAGGAGAAGATAGAACGTCCCTGGCGATAAGTGCCAATATTGGGAACTTGGTCATTTTTGTCGACCACAATTGTACTAAATTCAAGTGAGCGGGATCTACATCATACTCAAAATAACATGTTAAATACATCTCAAGTTACGGAGTGGAATTTGAGTTGGAAGTTCTTGGGCGCTTCGTGCGCTCCATTACTTAACGTTGTGCCAAGAAAAATCTTGAATAACTAGAACTCAAAGAAGAGTAGATCTATCCGGAACTTCCGTATTTTAAAATGTATTCCTCATATAATTTAACCTAAGCAAGCTTACTCATTCGAAGGGCATTATTCGCAACCAAAGTGACATTTGTTCTCAACATCATCTACATTCCGTTTTAGTGCTCCATAATACACACTCAATAATGATTCAACAAATTCAATTCTACATGTAGGATCTAAAATAAGGGTAGTTAAATAAAGTTTGGGAATCTTGAAATAATATTTGTCCCACTTTTCTTGCATAGCTATAATCGGATCATGCAATATAAAATATCCGAGGAATCATTAAATGCACTAGCAATATTAACAAAATGCGAAAGTACTAAATGAGATGTAGAGTAATAAACACCTGATAATTCATCGGTAGAAGCATTAAAAACTTGTAAAAAGATAAAAATCTTTTGGCAAGCATTTCATTGGCTAGGCAAAAGTGTGAAGCATAAGAATAGCCAATATCATTAAAAAAAACAAAAAAAAAAAAACGCATAACAATTCTTTGTAATAATCATAAGGTTATAGTAACAATTCAAAATTCGGATTCCAATGGGTTGTGACATCGTTTAAACAAAAACAAATGTTAATTTTTTGTGGCCCAAATGAATTATTTAATTCAGCCCAATTAACCTCATTCATGTGAGGCGGCCCAACAACACAAAGCCCAAATCACTTCAGTCCACTCTTGGTCAAACCCTTTTAAAATTCTCATGAACCTTGATATGGACCGTTGATCCTTTCTGTTTGATCCTAGCCATTCATTCCAGGGTTGAAGCCCTGCTTCTCCAGAAACCCTTACTTTAGTCTCTCTCTCTCTCACACATTATCCGGCGACACATCCGTTTAACTATGACGATGGTCATTCCTTTAGTGTTATCTGCTGTATAGAGACCATATTGCTTTTCCATCTTTTATAGCAAACCCTTTGTGAGAGTAAGAGGCAAGAAACCAACTCAGTTTGAATCTTCTTCAACAGTCTCCTTATATATTCTTTGTGATTCTGAGAGAAAATACATCGAATGAGGGAAACACAAGTGTTGAGAGTTTATCATATGTGAGTTTAGGGGTTTCTTGGGGGGGGGGGGGGGGGGTGGTGTTGACCAAATCTAAGTGATTTAGGGTCAGTTCTAGGATTGTCGGTTTTAGAGTGATCTTTGTGCTGTTATTGGTACCACCACCGATGGTATTAGATCGAGAACCGTGACACTAGAAACTGAGCCGTGAGACTAAAAGCTAGACTTCTCCAATTTATTGGAGTCTCGATCCATTATAGCTTTCTCTCCCTTCCGTTATTATGAGTTGATGTATGTTTTACTTCAAACAGATACCCAATAGTGGTATCAAACAAGGTAGTCAAAATCGGGATTTTAATTGAAATCGGAGAGAGGTAGTAAAATCGAAAACGTAAAATCAGATCGTAAAATCGTAAGCTTTTACACGGCTTGTAAAATTAAAAGCAACCCGTTACACACACACACACACACACACACACACACACACACACATATATATATATATATATTTATATATATATATATATATATATATATATATATATATATATATATATATATATATATATATATATATATATATATATATATATATATATATATATATATATATATCTGATACCATATAAAAATAAGATCGCTTAATATATCAATAGTATCCTGTTGGATCTTTTAGAAACACAGAGGATATTACTGAGGACATCCATAGTCCATAGGTTAACCTGAAAAAAGCTTAACGCCCAAAACGCCTGCGCCTAGAATCGGCATAACGGCAACAAGGCAAGCCCACATGGTTAACTTATGAATATCACTGGAAACCTCATACCTTCTGGTTAAACCAAACTCTACCTTTGATATCTTAAGTAAAATAAATCTTTACATTTCACAAATGCACATGATAGTAAAGTAACGTTGAGTCAAGCCATGATTTAATACAGGAAACCTAGCCGGCCATTGAGGCAGCGATCATTGAAAAATAAAAATAAAAGACTGAAGATGAAAGCAAGAGTACCTTATAGAACACCAAGAACTTCAAACCAACTTTTATTCCACGCGATAATAATACAAGAGAGAATTTAAAAGAGAGAGAGAGAGAGTCTAGAAAAGTGATCCTTCAGGAGTTGGAAACTCCAACTATAAATAGAAAAGAAGAAAAAGAAAGAGCCGGACATCAGCCCCGGATTATATGGTATCAGAGCCATGTTAGTAAAATATGTTTTGTTCTTAAGTCGTGATTTAATACATTTCAATTGATGATGAATATTTTCAAAAATCATGATACTATTAAAAATAGTATGACCCAGGAATATGATGTTCCTGAAAACCTTGATTTATTAAATAGATGGACTATCCCTATTATTAAACCTAATATGGTTTATAAACTTGGTACTTTTGAAAAATTAGGTTTCAAACAAATTGTTAAAACCACTGAATCTTCTATACATCTTCATGATTCTGAAATGGTAATTAAATTACTTAGTAAAAATGATATTTTACTTTTTAAAAGAACTCATAAATATTTACATATTGGTTGTGTTCAAGTTGCCTTTAGGCCACTTACATTGAACGGATTACCAGAAAGTTTCCTCGCTACTCTTAGAGATGGTAGAAATCTTAACTGGAAACAATCCCTTATGGGAATTATTGAGTCTAGCTTAGCTTTAGGACCGGTCTATTTTGATGCCTATCCTAATTTATCCCTATCCTTATCAGATAGTAATATTCTTGAATCATTAACATTAAATGTTAAAACTCATGGTTATAATTACATACATGGTACTGAAATTATGTGTATTTGCTATCGTATATATTATAAACCTTTATTTACACTTAATCCTATGTGTAAAAGAATTGAGAAAGATAATAATGAAACTATCTTAATTGAAACAAATTTCAGTAAATCGAACGTTACTACAAGGAGATCTATTAAATAGGAAGAAATTATTTTTCCTGAAAATTGGACTTTAGAACAATCTACTCCAAAGTGTTAGAGTAGGTGACCAACAAGCCAACTTGTGGTTGTGGTCTTCTCTTTATCCTTGTAATAAAACAATCATTTTTCGTTCGTAATAATAAAATATCTTATTTGGCATTCTATATCTGTTATCCCATGCAAGTAGCATAGATATAGTCCTAACGAGTTACTCTATTACTGTGAGTTGATCTAGTAGAATCGTGAGATAACTCAGCAATGTAATGTAACTGTTAAACCTTGTTCCTAGTCGATGGGTTATGCCAATAATGAGGATACCGACCTTTCCCTTTTGAGACTAGCACTTAGTGTATGTGTACTGCGTCTCATCAGTCCTCGGTGTTGTGACATCGGCATACTTGAGTGGGTGCTCATATTAGATGAGTTCACTGAACTCCCTCGCCCTAGAAATCTATAAGTGGTTCTCATTCATCGAGTAATAGGTTTCTAAGATATAGTTGTACACCATTAGTCCTTAAGACCCAGACATCACCGTGACTTCACTAGAGGACCGATTGTATCGTGACCTGTCCCTGAGTCCCACCGCGGACCACACCAAGGGGCAACGTTCGTGCAATCCGAAGTCTAGTGTGAAGTCTGTGCATTGTAGTAGGGGATTCGAGCGCTTGAGTAGTCATGGATGTCCTGTGTGTTCTGACGGTTTATAATCTATGGAATCTCTGGCCAGAGTTGATAGTGGGGTGATTAGGGAAATGTGTTTCCCTAAGTCGCACACGAACGGATTTATAATACCTAGAACGTTCGCACGGTTATTGAACTTTATAAGAGGTCTCGGTGAACCAATGCCTCTAGTTCAATCGGGACATGCGCTACGAAAGGATCGTACTGTACGCTAACTATATCATAAGGTTCTTGCAGGCACTTCACTTGTATCTAGGGAATCATGATGCGTAGTTGCTAGACGCCAATCTTGATTCGTTGGGTACCGATTTGATCGGGATTAGGTAAAATGAGTTTTACTCTAATCAGGACTCTTGGGAGGAGTTCGTATAAGAACAATGTGTTGTTCGAATCACAAAGAGTTGTGAGCCCACGGCTAGCATACACCTGAACCATTGAGGGTCACACTTCTCGTGTAATATAGATCCTTGATAACAACAAGCATAGATTAATGTGTTAATCTTTGAACGATTGGATGTCGATATGATTGAATCCAAGATTCGTAATTGTGGATTGCGAATCAGAATAAACGTAGAGAAAGAGAGACATGCGGAATTCAGTGAACTTTCTAAATTGGGAAGTTTCCCGATTTAGCAAGTCCACTGAAGTGGAAGTTTCCAATTTTGGAAATTGGAAATTTCGAAGAGGCACTCGTATCGACGAGGACTTTGAGCTCGTCACAAATATAATTTTTTATAATTTTGTGGACGATCGTTTATTAGAAACGAGGCCGACGAGGGAATGGGCTTAATGCATCAGTGGGTCAAGCCCAATGACTTAAACCCACTAGGGTTGAAAACCCTAGGTATAAATAGACCTCAAACAAGAGTTTGAGATCAGATTTTTCAGCACCAAAACCCTAGCCGCTCTCCCCTTCGGCCGTTGCTGCCCCGCCGCGCCACCGCCGACCACTGCCGGAAAACCGCCGGTTTTCTTCTCTCGTTTCCTTCGTTTTATTCTTGTTGTTATCTAACTCGTTTACATCTAGTGCTGTAGTTCGAGTGGGTCGAAAATACGAGGTGAAACCTAATTGGAGAGGAGCTGCTGCCCCGACGAATCCACGCACCGCAGCTGCACCGCCGCACGCGCCGTTACGCCGCTCACGCGCCGCCGCTGCTGCTGCCACGCGCCGCCGCTGCTGCTGCCGTTCACCGCCGTTCGTCGCTTGCTGGATCAGCTTGTTCCAGGCGTGAATTGCAGCCCCGAGGATTGGTAATTTGCAGCTTGTACGTGATTGGTTCTAGTTTTCGATTCGTCGAAATCTCACGCTACAAGAGGTAAATGAATCGAAACTTTCGTAAATTAATTCGAGCATGTTTGTATGAATTATAATTTATGATTATGAGTAATATGTGATTACGTGTTTCGATTTTATTGAATGATGAACAAGCATGTTTCGTAATTTTCGGTTTTAAGTGTTTTTCAATTAAATCGATAATTACCATATGTATGGCGGAAGCGTTAAGGTACGTTGACTATGTGATTAGTTTATGCATGTAATCGAAACTAGTTCGATATAAAATTTTTAAATTCCGCTGCGTATACATGCACGATCCCCAACACACAGATCCCTGTTATTAATAGCAACTTTCAACACATCACTCAAAGTAATGATGGAATCATTAATATTGGTTTTAATAATTTACGAAGACATTCGACTTCTTATTCCGGATCTAAATCCAGCCACTCCTTCATCTCTCCTTTAGATTATGAGGTAGATCTACCTTGTACCTCTAGAGCTTCTACTTCTACTTATAGAGAAGATACATTTAAAAATAACAATTATGAAAGAATCATTATTAATGAAAATAACATCATTCATAAAGAAGAGATTGATCCCGAAACAATTTCGGATTGTAATTTTAAGATTTAAATGGATTTTAAAACCTTACTTGATTTCTCTAAGGTTTCTTCGGTAAGAGCTCAGATTAATGATGAATTCAATAATCCCAAATGGGATGATTTTAGAATTTGGTATTTTAAATCCTTTTCAAAAACCGATTTAGATTACTTTGTTAACAGTTTTTATAAATTCTGCACTCATCATAATGAAGTTACCTATTATGTTCCTTGGTTCATAAAAACCTTTTACATTAATCATGTTTTGGTTATTAAAAGAGAGAGAGAGAGTCTAGAAAAGTGATCCTTCAGGAGTTGGAAACTCCAACTATAAATAGAAAAGAAGAAAAAGAAAGAGCCGGACAACAGCCCCGGATTTCAAAAAGATAAAAAAACGTGAATAGTAAAAAGTGTGAATAGTGTTTTTACTATTCATGAACAGTGCTTGGTCTGCTGGTGTAAGCAATGACGAATTTTAATTTGTCGGATACTGTAGATGCATCTTGCTGAAAATGCTCTAAGATAAAATCTTCCTTAAATCGCCATTAAAGAAGCTTGTTTCTTCAGAAGTCTTAGAGTCTTCTTAAGATCTTTTAAGGACTGGACAACAAAATTGTTTCTCTGCCTAATTCCTTCCCCAATAAGAATAAAATTTTCCAGGGCCGTAATCTTCTTTCTAAGAATCTTCAGATAATTATTACCTGTGATCTCGTTAGATTGTTCATCGAACCTAACATGAAAAGGAACTTCCCAGATTTTCCAATCTGGAGATGAACTGAAGCGTACGAGATAAATCTCCCAGTCTTCCATTAATCTTTTCCTTTTTTTAACTTACTATTTAAGAGAGGATTTGAGCAAATCAAAACTTTCTTGTAAAGAATGATCTTGATAATCTTCGTCAGGATCCTGAGCATCTTGGAGGTCAGTAACAGAACTCATAGAAGCATTTGATTTTGAATCAGAAAAGTCAATATCATTGAATAAGTCCTTCTTAATGTGGTCCATATAAAGATCCATAATTTTTTCTTTAGAGAAAATGTCAGAGTACTGCTTGGAGAACTCAGAGAACGAAGGAAGACTATATGAAGTCTTCTTAGCAGAGATCTTCTTATGATATTCCATTTTGGATTAAATCCTACGAATATTTTCCTGTAAAGGTGACTCATTGGAGCCAGGAGTAATAACATTTAGGTTATTCCAAAACCTAGTAGTATGAGTTCTCCATAAACACGGCGTACCATTGGCCGTGAACCCAAATTCTGGTTTCCATTTCCAAACCCATGGAATTCCGGAATCAACAAAAAACATACAAATAGTTTTGACTACCTGTATTGTGAGTTTTAAAAGAAGAAAAACTTATAGAGTATTCTTCTAAGAGAGATTTGATCTCTTCTGGCAAAATGTCTGCCATTGCACCAAAAATTTCCCACCAAGAGAAAAGCCAATTTGGAATTTGATTCCTACTGATATTATCGCAAATTTTTATAAGCCATGTGTGAGAATGCTTAGGATTTTGATATAAAAGAGTTTTATAAAAACTTTGTAGGTAATCCCAATAATTGTACTGGTAGACTGACCTAGTAACCTCATTAGTAATGCTTTTTTCAGCAAAAGGAGAAGTACCCCATTCTTGGATGGAGATGATCTTCTTGATAATAAACTTGGAGTAGTTAATAATCTTACTCTTAGGAGGATAGTGTTGAATATCAACACTTCCCAGGCTGGTGAGGATATTTTCATAGAATCCTCTTGTTTTGTAAGTCTCGACCTTCCAACAATTTGTCGGGAGATACTTATCCATAAGAATCCATGGGGACTCTTTGAACGTCTCATCGTCATTTTCAATGACTAAGATTAACTCTTTCTTAGGGGAGTCAAAGAATTTGCATTCTTTCTGAGCAACTGAAAAGTATGATTCTTCTTCTTCTGACTTTGAGGAATTGTCCTCCATCGGTATATTCTTTCCTCTTTGCTTGAGGAATTCTTGGAACTCCTTTTGGACCTCGTCTCCTTTTGAAGAAGAACCAACACCGGAAATATTCTGGCTGTAAAGAGATTTCTTCCCTTGCTGAATAATAGGGAAACCTCTGCCTCCCCTTCCTCTTTGAGAGGAAAAAAGGTTTCTTCCAGAATAGCTCATTACTGTCATGAAGAAATATATTCACGAGTTAAAAAGTCTGGAAGATGATTATCTTTCCCTTGTTTATAAACAATGTTAAAATCAAAGTAAGCAAGATGAGATTGCCATCGGGCAAACATTTTCTTAGAGACATTATGCTCAAAATCTTTAAAGAGCATGAAAGTGGATGCTTTACAATCAGTTTTAATGGTAAACTTTTGATTTTATAAATCATCCTGAAATTTAAGGACGCGACGCATTTAACAATAGCAAGGATTTCTTTAGCTGTAGTAGAATAATTTTTTTGAGCATTATTCCATTTACCCGAATAAAATCGAATGATGTATTCAATCTTATTATCAGGGTTGATTTGTTTTAAAATGCCCCCATACCTCAAATCTGAGGCATTAGTTTCAACGTATTTTTCCCACAAAGGGTTAGCAAGCATAAGACAGGGGATGTTTTTAACTTTCTCCTTAATATTAATAACAGCCTTAGTGTGATTATCATTCCAAGGAGAAGGATTCTTCTTAAGCCTATCATATAAAATAGCAGAATCGTTAGCAAGATTTTTAATATAAGAAGAAACATAATTAAGACTTCCTTAAAATCTTTGTAACTGAGTTTTATCTGTAATAATATCAGGAAATTTATTTCCAAACTCAATACTTCTTTGAATGGGAATGATGTTTCCTTTTTCAATAGTATGACCTAAGAATTTTATCTTACTCTGAAAAAGAATCATTTTAGGTTTTGAAATAACTAAACCATTTTTTATGATTAAGTTTTTGAACATATCAAGATGCTTAAAATGCACCTCAATGTCTTTAGAGAAAACCAGAATATCATCAATATAAACAATGATAAAATCGCTATACGGATAGAAGATATCAGTCATAATTTGTTGAAACTCAGAACGAGCATTCTTAAGGCCAAAAGGCATGACATTCCATTCGTAATGACCGAAAGGGACATTGAAGGCGGTTTTATACCTGTCAGTCTGATCAATTTGTATTTGCCAGAATCCTGATTTTAAATCAAATTTTGAAAATATAAGAGCATTGACTAGTCTGTCAAGAAGATCCTTTTTTATTAGGGATAGGGTGTCTAATCCATTTAAGAATTTTATTAAGAGGTTTGTAGTTAATAACCAATCTTGGAACTCCTCGTTCTTGCTCCGAATGTTTATTAACATAGAAGGCAGTATAAGACCAGGGGGACTTGGAAGGGGAAATAAGTTTCTTTTGTAACAAGGACGAAATCTCCTTTTTACATAACTCTAAATATTCTGAGTTCATCTGGCAAGGCCTAGACTTAGTAGGAATTTGACTATCTTTAAATCCTTCTTCATAGGGAAGAGAAACAATATGTTTATTTCTATCCCAAAAAGCATTAGGGAATTCATTGCAAATGTCAATAGAGAATTTATTATATAAAAGCTTAATTTTATCTTGAAGTTTTAAATTCTTTAATCTATCTTCAACAGTTAATGAGTTAAATTCTTCTTTGATAAAATTGACCTGACAATTTTTAAAATCAATTTGATCTTGGATAGAGTTAAGAACCTTATGAATAGGTTTGGTGATAAACTTAAAAGAAATAGGCTTACCATTATAAGTACCTGTAATTCCTCTTTCGTCAATAAATGTAAGAGGATAAATCTTATAAAGAAATGGAAGGCCTATAATGATTTGACTAGTAATATCCTCAGCAATAAGAAAGTCATTAGCAATACAACAACCTTCAATACAAACATAAGCATTTTTAAGCTTATAGTTAATTTTTAATGATCCGCCTCCTGCGTGAGAAAGAGAATGTGTAGTTTTTTCAAAAAACTTGGTGGGAATTTTTCCCATTTGAATAACACTTAGGTCAGCTCCACTATCAATCATAGCAATGAAGTCTTCCTTGTAAGAATTATTAATAAGGAGAGAAATCTTCGTATACCATTTTTGAGAAATAATAATATTAATGGTAGATAAATGATTTTTATCTAAATTGTCAAACTCATCGGGGTTAATAAACTGAGACTGAGCTGTAAAAGTTTCCTTCGCTTTGCCTTTCTCAACAATAGAAAGACGCGTCGAAAATTCAGAATTATTCTTTTGAAGAATCTTAATATCATTTTTAAGATTATAGATCTCTTGACTCAAATCATTGATAGTGATAGGACTATTCTTGATATTCCTGAGTCTAAGAAGGTTATCTAATTCTCCCATATTGTAAAAATTATTATCAATTTTACTAGAGAGACTGGTGCTAGTATTACTAGGTGGTGGACTAGAGTCTTGTAACTGGTCAATGACCTTATCTCTTAAACTAGGATCCTTAATCTGTTTAAGAAAGTCAAGAATATTATTATTAGTTAACACATTAATATTCAGGTCTTGGAACTGACTCATGAGTTTATAATATTCATCTTCAACAGGATTATCTGTATCTTTGATGCAATTAAGACAGGGTTTACCAAGAACACAATTCTTACAATCATCACTCTTATTAGAAATATCATCGGAAAAATCCGATTCTTTAGAGGAATCAGATTTATTAGAATCTGTATCATCCCCAGAATTCATGACAATTTTATAAAGGGTTTCCTTTAAATCGTCATCAATATCAAGACTTTTAATCTTATCTTTAGCATAACATTGATTAGTATAATGACCTGTTCTACCACATTTTCTGCAAACAATTTTGCTAAGAAAATTACTATCCCTTTTATAGGACTTCTGTAACACCCCACATTTTCGAAACCCTAATCCCTAACCAAAATTCCATAACCCGGAAATTCTCACGTAGGAATTTTTAGGAATTTATTTACCTTATTAAATTAATTTCTCTAAGTGCCCTATTTGCTTGGACTATTAATCCTTATATGCCGATTTGATTTTATGCCTTATGTGCTAGGAATTTATTGAATAATTATGTGCCAACTTTATTTCGATAATTATGTGCTTAAGTAGATTAATTATTGATAATTGTGTGCTAGATTAATTTATGTGACTTATGTGTATAATTAATTTAATTATGTGATTCCATCATAATTACATGCATAATACGTGCATATATACGTACATGTATGCATACATATATGCTATAACCTACTCTAGACTATAGGTATATGTATTTAAATATATGTGTGTGTGTGTTTTCGGATATGTGTGTGTGTGAGAGTGAATTAGTAATTTTATTAATTAAGAAATAAATTAGAAAATATGCATGCTTGTCCACTTGGCAAAGAGTGAGGAGTTACACTAATCATACACTCAAGCATGCTAAGTAATCTCAAGAGACACCCATCTATCTTCATCATTTGACACCTACACTCCCACTTGTCTTCTCTTCACCATCACCACCGAAGCACCACCATCTCCATCGGCCAACACCTCAAAATTCTTCAAGAAAGAAATAGAGAAATCAAAATGCAAATCCCCTATATAAGCTTCACCCTTGAATATGCCAAGAACACCATCAAAAACACTTGCCCTCTTACGGGAGAATTAAACTCCTCCCAACTTGATATCAAAGCTCTTACCTTCTCCATTCAATTAGCTTGGTTCAATCTTGGAGCCACAACTTGAAGGAGGTAACATTGTATCTTCGTGTTCTTCA
Organism: Erythranthe guttata; assembly: GCF_056151865.1. Taxonomy (NCBI): domain Eukaryota; kingdom Viridiplantae; phylum Streptophyta; class Magnoliopsida; order Lamiales; family Phrymaceae; genus Erythranthe; species Erythranthe guttata. The sequence continues at coordinate 11,942,764 of NC_142544.1, read as the reverse complement.
TCTTCTTCATCCTCCTTTTCTTTCTTTCTCTAAAAACCCTCTTTTCTTTTGAAGGTTTTTCTTTCTTCGACCAACACTCTTTAATAGGTAAGAAATCTCGAATTTCTTGCTGCAATTGAAGGGTATCATAGTATGGAAAATGATTTTTAAAACTACCTAAAAGATTTCCTCACTTTTCGAAAAATTAGGGCTTTTTGTGTAAAATCCGAAATTTTGTGCTAATCTTGATATTTGTGATATTGCATGTCTAATCCATGTTATAATCTGTGAATCTAAGCATTTTGTGTTTAAATATTTAATATTTCGAATTTTTGGGAATTTTGGAAAAAGAAAATGAGTTTTCAAGATTTTTGGGGTTGCATGTGTAGATCTATGAATCTTTAGGGCTAATCTGCAATTAATTGAAATTTCAGCATGAAAAATGTTTTCACCTTTAAAATCTCAGTAGGAGAAAGTGGAATTTTGTTATTTTCTATTTGGCCATAGTTTGGGATTAATATTTGTTGGAAAAATCATTTTTAGCTTCAAACACTACTTGCCGAGTATTTTAATTTTTATAAATCCGATTTTTAAGGAAACTGCAAAAATTATTTTTGCATCTGTTCATTTAGTCAGTTAGGCAGCCTATAATTAAATTTTAGAATTTTTAGATGCCATTTGCTATTATTTCGAAATATTGGTTGTGCATGTGTCATAAATGGAGCTTTTGTGTTTTAATCATTATGCCTTGTGTATTAATTGTGAGGATGGGAAATTATGGTTAAAAATCTGCAGCTGAACTATGTTAAGGGGCTGTAAGAATTTTAATTCATTAAATGAATAAAAGTGGGAGAAATCCCATTAATGAAAAGATAAAAATGTTGGTGCTTTAAGGGCATGCTTTGATAATTTAATGCTAATTAAAGTGTGTTTTGGGGCTGCATGTATGTGTATATGTGTGTGTTGTTGTGTGTGAAATTATGATATATAATTATATAATATGATGTTATAATAATTATGTGAATTATGTGCTATGCTTATGTGGTTATATATGTATGTGTGTGTATGCTATGGTGTGTGATTGTCGTGTGTATATTATGTGGATAAGTGGATTTTGATTGGTGTGCTCGTTGATTGATATTTGTGATGTCGTAAAGCGTCATTTTTGTTTAGAGTCTCATTCGTCTCATGGTCTTGCATAAAAAGAGATTTCATTTTTACGAAAGGAAAGGTTAATGGAATGCTTGGGTTGGATAAGTCGGGATACGGGGGGCCGGTATTCCAACCATAGTTACTATAGATAAAGGGGTGGTTTGATTCCACCAAAAGAACGGGCTCAGAATAATATGCTTATCATCCAAGTAAAAAAGTTAATTTTTCACGGATCCGAACAACAGAAAATGTTTTCATTCATGCATTTGCACGAAAAAAGGGTAATTCGGTAATTTTCAGCATTTGAGTCAATTTATGTGCTTAAATGAGATTGAGTGTTTGTGTTTGTTTGCCGACGAATGGTAAGATGTGATGCTTATGTGTATATACTAATATAAGTACGTAAAACCATATTTTAAAACCTCGTTATCCATTCGGATTTCTTATTGGGCTTAATAGCTCATATAGATACTTCTTTGATTGCAGGTAGTAGTAGGAATCCCTCAACCGAATGGACCGAGTAGTGGATCGGAGTCTTGGCCGGAGGTTTTTGGATGGTCGTACGAGGGGTCTATAAATTATGCTTATTTTATTTTGGTGATGTAAACTATAGATAATTTCTGTATTTTCGTTTTCCTTAAACTCTAATATCTCCTCGTTAGGGGAATTAAACTCTTACCCTAGTACGGGCCTTATTTTGATATTAATATAGTTGGTCCGCTTATTTTGATAATTGCATTTCTTACCCGGAAATCCCCATTCACCAAATAGCCTTAAACTCTGATTTCTTTTCGAACCAAAAGTGAAACCGATAGTTAGATAAATGTAGCACTCGAATAATAATCTCCCTTTCGAAAGTTGTTTCTAAACAAAAAAATTTAAACGACCAAAATCACCCTAAGGAGTTTTCGAAATTCTTAAGGTTTCCCCAAGGTTTTCAAATGACCCAAAAAGATATTTTTTAGAAATTACATTTTGGTCCTACTCGAAAGTTTTAAAATTACTAAGAGATCCCTTTTTGCTTCCGCTATCTAAAGTTTTCCGATAAACCGGTTCGATTTATCGCCCGACCCGAGGGGGGTGCTACAACTTATTTCTGTGATAGCGATCTCTTCCCTTGTCGTTATCTTGCTTATCTTTAGAATGGTTAATCTGTTTATTATTATCATAATGTCTTCTTCTTTTCCTATAATTAGGTTTATGATTAATTACTCTTTTATTCTTATGAGAATGTGTTTTGCCAGGATTGTCTAGGCCAAACTGGTCACAGAAATGACCTAACTGTTTTCTTTCTAACAGATTATCCTTACGGATCTGATTTCTTAATTTGATTTCATTACAAAGACTTAATCCTTCTTGAATACAAGTACTAACGATTTGGCCAAAACTATAAGTCTCATATGCAATATGATCTGAGTCTTTTCTAAGGACCTTTTTGATCCTTTCAGCAAACAAGTAAGGAAGACCATCAACAAACTTGTTTTTCCAAATATCCTGATTACAGTCAGGAATATCAAAAATACGTGATAGAAAAGTATCTTTGTACCATCTAAAATCGGTAAGAGTTTTACACTTCATATTTAAAAGAAGAGTTTTGGTGTTTTCAGATTTATTAGTAAATCTACCAGTAAAATGTTCGAGAATGGTAAGAACAAGAGAGTAAACCGCATTAGGTTTAGTTTCACCATCTTCAATTTTAATAGAAGAGAAAATTTCTTGTTTATTTAAATTATTCAAGTAATTATCCCACCAACCTTTAAGCTGGCCAGTAAAACCAACAGTAATAGCTTGAGCTGTTTGTAAATCATTGTTACCACTAATTCTGCAAGCAGAACTATACATAAGCATACGATGGCATTGAGTAAAAATATGTTTATCACTACCGCCATCAATATTCCATTCATAGATGCTTTTTCCCGAATAGGAAGTATTGAAGAAGTTTTCTTGTTCTTCATGAAGAACATCCATAGGAGTTGGTCTATTATAATAGAATTTAGAAAGATTGGGCTTATCAGCCCATCTCATTTTGTTAATACTATCTGTTTTGTCATATTTTGTAGAGCTGGTTTCAGGACTTTCTTCAAAATCACTATTTAAAGTAGAAATATTTAATTTACTGAATTTACTAGAAATGATTTTTTCAAAATCAGAAACAGAAGGTTCAATTTTGAAATTGTCTAATTCAACAAGAGACTGTATAGAAGAGGCAGTCTTAACAATGGTACTTTTATCAAGTAAATCAGACTTAGTCTGAGTCTTAGTTTGGGATAATATTTTGTCAATTTTATCATGTAAAGATATAATTTCCTCACCTATAATCGAAAGATAAAGATTGCAAAAATTATTTTGCTCAATCATTAAATTGATATGTTTAACCGTAACTTGTAGAACATCATTTTCAATAATTTTAGAGAATGGAAGAAAATTAAAAACTCTACCATTTTTTCAATTTGAAAAGGAACATGAGGAGGGTGGACAAATTTATGTATTTCACCAGAGATAATTTTAATATATATATATATATATATATATATATATATATATATATATATATATATATTACTGTGTGTGTATGTTAGTACTTGCTACTTAAAAAACATCTCCTAACACAAATAAAATAAATCATAACATACATTAATTACATCCGAACAAATATAAAATATACAATATTAAGAAAACATGTTTTAACATAAATTAAACATAGTCTAACATCAATTGAACATAATTAAAATCTACTGAACTAACTTAAATATTCAAGGTTGACATTAGGATCAAGTCCATCGTCACTCTTACTCCCATTATCATCACTTTCATCTTCCTCAACCATCTCCATACTTCTTTCCATTTCTTTATGTTCATGTTCATCTTCATGTTCATCTTCATCTACATCTTGCTCACTAGCATCACTCTCATCAAGAGGATCACTATCATCAAACGAACCATGAGTGTCATCTTCCCCTCCCACATCTCCATCCATCTCAACAACATCATCTCCATCTGGATCAACACATGCACCTCTTTCTGTAATCCATTAATCATCTAAATGTACTTCTTCAACATCGATCTCAATATTTCGGAACTTTTTATCTTTCAACTTTGAATTCTACATGATGTACACCAAATCATTCATTTTCTTTTAAAGCAATTTATTTTTTTCTTCGTATGGACCTATAAATAAATCATAAAGTAAAAATAAAAATTTAGGATGTTTAATAAAAAAATTCTTTATTATAAATTATAATAAATTTAAAAAAAATCTCACCATCTTGAATGTTCTCCAATTACACTCACATCCCGAAGGACTACAACTCAGACTGAGTTATAGCAAACTTTTGAAGTTCGGGAACATCATCTCCATAAGTATTCCACCAATCAACTAGATGTTTTTTTTTCCAACAATACCCTTGCATCTTCCCTAGAAAACATGCCTTGTGCGTGATGGAATGCATCAAGTTGTGTAATGATGGTGTGCCTTTCAAACCGATCATTTACCAACTTTTCAATTGAACCGAAAAGCTCATCTTTAACCTCCTTATCATTAGCATTGAAAGTTGGACGATAATGAATCCTAGGGTTTAAATAGTAGGCTGCTACATGCAATGGCAATGGCCTATGGACTATGCTTATTCCATCTGTCATCAATGATCTTCCATATAGGCTCATATCTATAAAATTGCCTAACAAGAAAAATAAGAAAACTAAATTCTTCACGAATAAATTAATAGATAAGTTAATTAGAATTGTATGAAATTATTAATTTACCTTGCTTTCACATTGTTGAAGTTATTTTGGATCTTTTCTTTTGAACAATCCATCTCCTTCCTTGTACAAGAATGGGATAACATGTTGCTCAGGTGAATCCACCAGTCGTAGTACCTTGATTAGTGGTAAGGCAGCCCTAAGACATGTCACAACATTACTCCCAAATTTATTATCCAATACAATCTTTTGAACTTTCTTGCCTTTCTCCGTACGAACATGTGTGCTTCCCTTCTAGCTTGATGAAGAAAATATTGTAATTAGAGAACCCTTATGTTCACTAAGGCAACCCGAAGTCAAATATGCAGTTGCAAACCGAGTAACAACAGGCCGATCAAATCTTTTCTTTTGGTGAAGTTTTTCATCACATAGATGACTTGGTATTTTGTAAATAAATGTAGTTATCCTTCTACCTTTCCTTATTTTTACTTGGTGAGTTTTTTGTTTCTTCTCGAAATCCTCCAACATCAACTCTATGCAATGGGATGCACATGGTGTCCAAAATAAATTCTTTCTTTTCTCCATAACAGTGATCCAACTGCTTTGTATGAGGCAGCATTATCAATGATCACTTGCACCACATTCTCTTCCCCAAACTTGTCCACAATTTTATCCAAAATCTCAAACACCTTTTTAGTTGTTTTGAAAAAGAAATATGTATCAATTGACTCCAAGAAAATAGTTCATTTAGGACTATTAACCAAGAAAGTACATATCGATCTTCTCTTTCTGTCAGTTCAACCATCTGACATGATTGTGCATCCAATCTTACTGCATTCGTCCAATCTCCTTCACTTCTTCAGTCTCTCTAATCTCGTGGGAAGAGGGGCCCTTAAAAACTTGACCATGTCGAGCTATCTCCTCACATGCTCTCTGAAACTCGGGATTTCTCAATGTGTTAAAAGGGATCCGACTCGTATAGAATCATTTTGCTATTCGTTGCATGTGCTTTTTCGCAAATCCTTCTTCAATAGTTGATTCGTAGTTGTTTGGTATGAACATGCTTTTCCTTTCCCCTTTGAAGCAACTCCCAATTGTGTTTCATTCATCAAACCCGAGGTGTCATACAATTTCCTTTTTTTCTTTTCTTTAATCTCAGCAAGAGTTGCTAGATTCTCAATCATGTGGGTCTTGACATCATCTAGCAAACTTAAAAATGCACAAACATTTTCATTTATACTAGCAAGATGGTTTTTCAAACGATAGACTCCTCCAGAAGAAAAAAACAAATTCGTACAATATATGCATTGAGATCTTTTCGCATTATTGTCAATGTCAATGTCATGCTCCCACCCAATATCAGGTCTAGAATTATTCTTCGTTTTCTTATACAAAATTGAAGCATTAGAAACAGCCCCCGACATTTTAATAAGAATCTAAAATATAAGTAATAATGTCTAAGTAAATATTGAATGCTTAAACTACATAACAAACTGACAATGAATGATCGAAGTTTATTTTGAAAAATAGCTCTCCGCCTTGCAAGTTTATTTTGAGAAATAGCTTTCCGCCTTGCAAACAGACACAGCAAAAAAAAAAAAACTCACCTATTACCAGGGGAGCCTTCTTCGCCACTGCGACGCCGCACCACCGCCTCCCTCGTTGCCGCCTTCCCTCATAGTTCGCCGCCTCCCTTGCTAAATCCCAGAAGCTGGTTGTTTTTCTCTAAGAAAAGGCATTTTTTTATTCTCGTTCACGACGATACTGTTGTTTTAGGGCAAAATGAGACTAGGCCTTTAAAATTATTGGATTATTTGCTAATGGACTGATTTTTTATAGTTAAATATTGAGTTTTGCGGCCAAAACTCGAAATTCTAGTCCAAACTTTGACACTTAATAAAATCGCATTAAAATCGCGTTTTAACGATTTTGAATGCGATTTCACCCGATCTTAAAGCACTTGCGGTTTTAGTCTGATCTTACTCTTTCTTAGTATGTAAAATCATAAAATCGTAAAATAAGATGATTTTATGACCTAGATCTCGAATTTAACTACCTTGGTTTTACAACCATGACCGAGATTTAACCATGTGGTGAAAATTGCCGGAATCTGTGTGTTGCCGGAATCCTCTGTGCGGAACAGAAATGGTGAGCTCCCGGTGCGTAAATGGCAGGTGAGAGGCTAATTGTTCCTTTGTTCGAGGCTTGATGCGCAGTACAAAGATGGTGTTGAGCCACATGGCGCAAACAATGTCCCACATCGGTCTAATATGGAAAGATCACTCATTTATTATGAGGGGATAGCAACTCTATTGGTATGAGGTCTTTTGGGGAAAACCAAAAGCAAAACCAATTGGGTCTGGCCTAATTAAGACAATATCATACCAATGTGGAGTTTATGCTGTCCTGATGGGATCCCAACAGTGGTATCCAAGCACCTTCGTGGTAACGGTGCTTGTTTGAAGTATGGCGTACAAGATCCAACTGGATCTTGCTCAGGTATATCTAAACTTTTTTTTCTTATTTACTATTTTTGTAAAATCTTGAGAGACCAATGTAGAAGTCCAGAGGAATCCACTGCTCTTCCGTTCCCTGAACTGTCAAAGTTCACCAAAACCTACACTCTATTCTTTCCCTACCTCAAACCTTCTTGTCCCGACCGCTTAGTTTTGGAATTTACAGTTTTCGTTTATCTGTTGTCCCTATGTGGTCTTACTGTTGAACCTGCGTGGCAATATTTGTTAGCCATGTGTGGCACTACTTGTGACCCTGTGTGTTCTTACCTGTTTTGTATGAGATATTGTGTGTGACTTTTTGTGTGCCTCTATGAAAATGAATGCTTATGTGATGGCTATTTTTGATGGAAAATGTTATTTTTCTATTTGGCAACAAAAAAAGAAAGGTATACATGTCTAGCATAAATTTTTTAAAGGCCATTACTCTATTTTATGAAGCCACTTTAGATGCCAGTAAGAAATCTGAATGTGGTGAACTTGCATAATCTCGGATTATATTAAATCTATCTGATTATGTGATTAGAAAATTAGGCAAGCACCCTACCGCTAAGGCTTTGTAGGAAAAACTGGAAGAATTATACACTGAACCTTCTCTGCCTTCCAAAATGTTCTTGCTTGAAAGATTTTTCAGATATAAATTGGATCTTAATAAATACATTGATGAGAAAATTGATAACTTCACTAAACTTGTTCAAATATAAAATTGACAGGAGATAAGAACATTGATGATTATACTCCTATTGTGCTTATGAATGTTATTCCTGATACTTATAGAGATGTCAAATATGCTAGTAAGTATGGTAGGAATAAAGTGTCTCTAGATATTGTTATTAATGGTCTTAAAAGCAAGGAACTTGATTTAAAGAATAGGAGAGGAGCCAAGTCTCTTGGTGAGGTGAACTTTGTGAGGGGAAAGCAAAAGTCCATAACTATTAATAAACCCCTCTACAAGTTCTAATCACCAAAAACCTGGCCCCCAGTGTAATAAAAAAGGCAGAGGTAGAAGTAGGTATAAAGCCTAGCCTACAAACAGAAGATGCTATAATTGCAATGAAACTGGGCATTATACTAAGTACTAAGCCTAAGAAAGACAAAAATCATGATTATGTTAATCAAGTGAGTGAAAACGTTGGTGATGTGTTTATGATTTCTGATTCTGAGTTTGCTTATGTGAATTTTGTGTTATCATTTGTGCATCAAGATGACTGGTTTTCTTTTGCATGCCCGCATCACTACCAAACCAATCCATGTTTTCTTCATATGTTGAACTTGATAGAGCAACATTGTTAAGGATGATGGTACTAAGAGACATGTGCATGGCATAGGAACTGTCTATCTTAAATTTCATACTATCTATGAATTAACTCTTGAAAATGTGAGACATGTTCCTGAATTAAGTATAACTTGATGCCTTGTGTTATTCTTGATGAATCTGATTTTAATGATAAAAGGGGAAGGACATTATGTAAATCATAAAGCAAAGTATGCTAGCTTTTAGAGGAATTAAAATGCACAACATGTATGTTGCATCTCCCACTTCTGTGATATTTCTGTGAATTTTGTGCAACGTGATGAAACTGATCTGTAGCATAAGAGACTAGGTCATATTAGTGGTGAGGGCCTAGAAATTTTGTATAAGAACAATTTTCTAGGAAAATGTTTTGTTTCTGACATGCCTAATTGTGATTCTTCCATAATGGGGAAGCAGACTAAGGTCCAATTCCCCATCTCCACTTTCCCGAGTCCCTCCTAGTGCATTGAGATACTTGAATACTTGCATGCTGATGTATGCGGTCCTGACACCTGTTCCCACTCATGATGGAAACAATTATTTTATTTTTGTGATTGATGATTATTTTAGAAAGTTATTTGTTTTCTTGCTGAAGCATAAATCTGATGTTTTTAAATAATTTAGAGCATGGAAAACCCTTATTGATAATCAAACAGGAAAGAAAAAAATAAAATCACTTATAACTAATAACGGTGCTGAGTTTTGTAATCGTGATTTTGATGATATGAGAACTAAATTTTGCATTACGAGGTATAGAACCGTTGTATACACCCCTCAACCAAATGGTGTTGCTAAGATGATGAATAGAAATTTGCTTGATAGAATTAGATCTATGTTGGATTCCTTTTGTTTACCCAAACTATTTTGGGGTAAAGCCTTCATAACTGCTGCTTATGTTATCAACAAATCTCCTTCTTTGCCATTAAATGGAAATTTGCCTGAAACTGTGTGGTGTGGTGAACCTACTAATCTAATAGTATTTGGTTGTACTGCATATGTGCCTAAAAAACATGATAAGCTAGATCATAGATCAGCTAAGTGTATTTTTCTTGGTTACCCTGAGGGTAGGGATGGAAATTGGACGGATCGAATCGGAAACAGGCGTTTCGGAAAAATTTCCGAGTTTTTCAGAACTCAAATCTCATTTTTTATTCTGATTCCAAAAATTTCGAAATAAAAAACTGAGTTCCGATTCCGATATATTCGGAAATTTCGGAATTTCAGATTTTTTCGGAATTTCAAAATTTTCTTAAAAAAAGGGGAATAACAAGAAAAAAATCGAAAACACCAAAAACGAGCAATAATCGACGATAAATCTCTCCACACAATGCAAAACATTCAAAAATTTGTATTCCCTTCATATCAATGGACATATTCCACCAAAATAATTCCTAAAATAACAGAATATTTGATGTTTCAAAAATAGAAAAGGTTATTATTTGCTGATCGATAGCTTACTGGCCCGCACCCCTTTGCCTTTTGGGTGCTCGAAGAAACGAGGGTCGCCCTTTGCAATGGAGCTGAATATTGGAGAAGAAGAGAGAACTGAAAAGAAGCACATCGGCACGGCGCGATGAAGAAGAAGAAAATGGATAAGGTTTTCTTTGAATTAAGGGATTATGTCTGATTTCTGAATAAGGGGTAGTTTGATGGGCCAATAGATCAAACTTTTATTATTTGTAAAATAAATAATATTATGGGCCAGCCCAAAGAGGTGGCTTAGTTTTGGTATGAAAAAAACACATGTATGATATATATAATTTATTTATATATAAAAAATTCGGAAAACATTGGAAAATGTCGGAAAATTTCGGAATATTTCGGAATTATTTCGGATCGGAATTCGGAAATTTTGAAAATTTTATATTAAATTCCGATTCCAATCCGATTTTTTTCGGAAAATTCGGAAATCGGAATTTTGGAAATCGGAATTTCGGAAATCGGACTACAAACAATCGTTCAGAAATCGAAAAATATTCGGATCGGAATCGGCTGAAATCGAAAATTTTGTTATGATATCCACCCTTACCTGAGGGTAGGGGTGGGCATTCGGGTCGGATTATTCGGGTATAACCCGACCGGATCGGGTAATTTTTGACTTAACTGGGTTTTTCCCGGGTTCGGGTACCCGATGCTCCCAAACCGGGTCGGGTCCGGGTATTAGCAATTCTACCCGGGTACCCGATCGGGTACCCGGTTAAAAAAAAAAATATATATATATATATATATATATATATATATATATATATATATATATATATATATATATATATATATATATATATATATATATATATATATATATATATATATATATATATATATATATATATATATATATATATATATATATATATATATATATATATATATATATTCATAAAGATGAGATTGATCCCGAAACAATTTCGGATTGTAATTTTAAGATTTAAATGGATTTTAAAACCTTACTTGATTTCTCTAAGGGTTCTTCGGTAAGAGCCCAGATTAATGATGGATTTTATAATCCTAAATGGGATGATTTTAGAATATGGTATTTTAAATCCTTTTCAAAAACCGATTTAGATTACTTTGTTAACAGTTTTTATAAATTCTGCACTCATCATAATGAAGTTACCTATTATGTTCCTTGGTTCATAAAAACCTTTTACATAAATCATGTTTCAATAATTGAAAGAGATTTTAAAATTATCTCTGGTGAAATACAGAAATTTGTCCACCCTCCTCATGTTCCTTTTCAGATTGAAAAAAATGGTAGAGTTTTTAATTTTCTTCCATTTTCTAAAATTATTGAAAATGATGTTCTACAAGTGACGGTTAAACATATCAATTTAATGATTGAGCAAAACAATTTATGCAATCTTTATCTTTCAATTATAGGTGAGGAAATTATATCTTTACATGATAAAATTGACAAGATATTATCCCAAACTAAGACTCAGACTAAGTCTGATTTACTTGATAAAAGTACCATTGTTAAGACTGCCTCTTCTATACAGTCTCCTGTTGAATTAGACAATTTCAAAATTGAACCTTCTGTTTCTGATTTTGAAAAAATCATTTCTAGTAAATTCAGTAAATTAAATATTTCTACTTTAAATAGTGATTTTGAAGAAAGTCCTGAACCCAGCTCTACAAAATATGACAATACAGATAGTATTAACAAAATGAGATGGGCTGATAAGCCCAATCTTTCTAAATTCTATTATAATAGACCAACTCCTATGGATGTTCTTCATGAAGAACAAGAAAACTTCTTCAATACTTCCTATTCAGGAAAAAGCATCTATGAATGGAATATTGATGGCGGTAGTGATAAACATATTTTTACTCAATAACATCGTATGCTTATGTATAGTTCTGCTTGCAGAATTAGTGGTAACAATGATTTACAAACAGCTCAAGCTATTACTGTTAGTTTTACTGGCCAGCTTAAAGGTTGGTGGGATAATTACTTAAATAATTTAAATAAACAAGAAATTTTCTCTTCTATTAAAATTGAAGATGGTGAAACTAAACCTAATGCGGTTTACTCTCTTGTTCTTACCATTCTCGAACATTTTACTGGTAGATTTACTAATAAATCTGAAAACACCAAATCTCTTCTTTTAAATATGAAGTGTAAAACTCTTACCGATTTTAGATGGTACAAAGATACTTTTCTATCACGTATTTTTGATATTCCTGACTGTAATCACGATATTTGGAAAAACAAGTTTGTTGATGGTCTTCCTTACTTGTTTGCTGAAAGGATCAAAAAAATCCTTAGAAAAGACTCAGATCATATTGCATATGAGACTTATAGTTTTGGCCAAATCGTTAGTACTTGTATTCAAGAAGGATTAAGTCTTTGTAATGAAATCAAATTAAGAAATCAGATCCGTAAGGATAATATGTTAGAAAGAAAACAGTTAGGTCATTTCTGTGACCAGTTTGGCCTAGACAATCCTGGCAAAACACATTCTCATAAGAATAAAAGAGAATTTAATCATAAGCCTAATTATAGGAAAAGAAGAAGACATTATGATAATAATAAACAGATTAACCATTCTAGAGAAAAGCAAGATAACGACAAGGGAAGAGATCGCTATCACAGAAAGAAGTCCTATAAAAGGGATAGTAATTTTCTTAGCAAAATTGTTTGCAGAAAATGTGGTAGAACAGGTCATTATGCTAATCAATGTTATGCTAAAGATAAGATTAAAAGTCTTGATATTGATGACGATTTAAAGGAAACCCTTTTATAAAATTGTCATGAATTTTGGGGATGATACAGATTCTAATAAATCTGATTCCTCTAAAGAATCGGATTTTTCCGTTGATATTTCTAATAAGAGTGATGATTGTAAAAATTGTGCTCTTGGTAAACCCTGTCTTAATTGCATCAAAGATACAGATAATCCTGTTGAAGATGAATATTATAAACTCATGAGTCAGTTCCAAGACCTGAATATTAATGTGTTAACTAATAATAATATTCTTGACTTTCTTAAGTATGTTTGGACCGTGGCCACGTTTTAATGAAGGACCCATCGAAAACAAGTAGATAAATTTTGAGTAATCAAGCTGGCCAGGCTATATAGATTCTCACACTATCTCTAAGTGTTTCTAGGGTTGTAATCGTGCTAACTTGAGCTTGCGATTATGTAGTGCATTGCGAGCGAGTTGTCTCTTCGAGAGAGTTGTCTTGCAGCGAAGTTGTAGGAGCATTGGATGATGCGCGATTGAAGCGCGTGCGATTGAGGTTGCTCTGAGCGATTTGTCTCCTTGTGGGAGTTGTTTCGCAGCGAGTCTTATTATCGAGCGAGGTGGTTGCACGTGGGAGTTGCCTTGCAACGAATTTGTAGTATCGAGCGAGTTGGCTCCTCATGGGAGTTGTCTCGCTGCGGGTTGTGGTACCGAGCGAGTTGGCTCCTCGTGGGAGTTGTCTCGCTGCGGGTTCGTAGTACCGAGCGAGTTGGCTCCTCGTGGGAGTTTCCTCGCCGCGGGTCGTAGGATGGAGCGAGTGGTCTCCTCGTAGGAGTTATCTCGCTGTGGGTTCGTAGACCCGAGGGAGTTGACTCCTCGTGGGAGTTGCCTCGCAACGGGTTATATGACTGAGCGAGTTATCTCCTTGTGGGAGTGTCTTGCTGTCGGTTGTAGTACCGAGCGAGTTGGCTCCTCGTGGGAGTTGTCTCGCTACGGGTTGTAGTACCGGGCGAGTTGGCTCCTCGTGGGAGTTGTCTCGCTGCGAATTGTGGGACAGAGTGAGTGGTCTCCTCGTGGGAGTTATCTCCCTGTGGTTATGAGACCCGAGGGAGTTGGCTCCTTGTGGGAATTACCTCGCAACGAGTTATAGGGCGGAGCGAGTGGTCTCATCGTGGGAGTTATCTCGCTATGGTTTCGTAGACCCGAGGGAGTTGGCTCCTCGTGGGAGTTGTCTCGCTGCGGGTTGTAGGACAGAGCGAGTGATCTCCTCGTGGGAGTTATCTCGCTATGATTTCGTAGACCCGAGGGAGTTGGCTCTTCGTGGGACTAATCTCGTTGTGGGTTGTAGTACTCAGCGAGTTGGCTCTTCGTGGGAGTTGTCTCGCAAGCCCTCCACTCTCGAGACGATGTGGGAGCCAAGTCGAAAAGGGTACCGGATCGTGTCGAGAGTAGATCGGTGCTGTAGTCTTGCGTTAATCGTTGGCATGGCGTGGAGAAATATATTTTTTTTTTTTCCGATTGATAGCGAGCGCGACTTGGTAGGCGCGTTGAATAGCTCGCGCAATTTGGTTAAGCGAGGTGAAACTATCAAGTGATTTGGTGGAGCGCACAAAAATTCTCGCGCGATTTAGTAAAGTGCGTCAAAATCTTCACGTGATTTGATGTAGAATTTTGAGAATTGCGCGCGACCTCAGGTATGCGCGCGCTACGAGGTAGGAGAGGCGGCACGCATTGTAGGACGCTGATGTGCTTGAGTTTGCGTGCACTTGGGGTCCATGCTCGCAGTAGCCCACATGGGGGGGGGCACGCGCGCATGAAGTGCACGGAGAGAGAGAGTGTGGAGCTGTTAAGAATTTTATGAGGAGCTGATAGAGACTTCCTCGAGAGTGACGCAACATGTTGCTTTACTCATTTTTTCTTCTATTTTTTTTTTGTCTTTTTTTTGTCTCGAGAAGCGTGCCGGATGCGCGCATCGGGAAGCGTGCCGAATGCGCGCCTCGGGAAGCGAGTCGCGCGCGCCTCAATCGCGATCGTTTTTTTGCCTCGGGAAGCGTGTCGGATGCGCGCCTCGGGATTCGTGCCCGCGCGCGCCACGGGAACCGTGCCCGAGTATTTTCTGCCTCGGTAATCGTGCCCGTTTTTTTTTTTTTTTGTTTTTTTTTTTTTTTTTTGCGGCACAGAGTGCGCGCATGATGGGGCGCGGGGCGCAGGCTAGCTGAGCGCGCGGGGAACGGGGCGCAGGCTTGCTGGACAACCGGGGCGCGGGGCGCTAGGGGCGGAGCGGGGCGCGAGGGCGCACCCGGCAAGAGCGTAGGGGGGGCGCGCGTGGGAGAACGGGGCGCGAGCGTGTGCGCGTGTCGGAGGGCGTGGCGCGCGCGGCAAGGGGATCGCGCGCGCGCGTGTTGGAGAGTAGGGCGCGCGCGCGTGTCGGGGAGCAGGGCGCGTGCGCGCGTGTCATGGAGCGGGAGCGCGGGCGTGCGCTTGCAGGAGGTTGGGGCGCGCGACCGGGTCGGTTTTTTTTTTTTTTATTTATTTGGTTGATATTCACCCCCTTGGGGATGTTCTAGTTTTTGAATAGGGAGATTACCCTCGTTCCTTGAGATGGGATGTGCACCCCCTTGGGGATGTTCTATTTTTTGAGTAAGGAGATTATCCTCGTTCCTTGAGATGGGATGTGCGACCCCTTGGGGATGTTCTATTTTTTGAGTAGGGAGATTATCCTTGTTCCTTGAGATGGGATGTGCACCCCCTTGGGGATGTTCTATTTTTTGAGTAGGGAGATTATACTCGTTCCTTGAGATGGGATGTGCACCCCCTTGGGGATGAAAGGTCAGTGGATGTACCACCCTTGAGATGAGATGCCCAACTTTAGGATGGGATAGCCCCCCATTTAGGATGAGGCGATCACGAACCACTGGGGTGAGATGCCCCACCTTGGCGATATATTGCGCCACTGATTCAGTGGCAGCACGAGTTGAATCTTCCGTGATCATACGCTGAAGGTCTTCTTCGGTTATCTGAACCGTTCGAGAAGTAAGTAGAAATTGATCATGTTGAGGACCCAGTGGGGCCTCACGAGGAGGAGCGTTGGCTCCTGCTATGACGAATAAAATGTTTTGGGGGCAGATGTAAGCCCCCAGGGAGTCGATAACCCTTGGCGAACGAAATATTTTGGGGGCGATGTAAGCCCCCAAGGAGTCGATAACCGTTGGCGAGCGAAATATTTTGGGGGCAGATGTAAGCCCCCAGGGAGTCGATAACCCTTGGCGAGCGAAATATTTTGGGGGCAGATGTAAGCCCCCAGGGAGTCGATGGCGGTGGTGCCATAGGTGGCTATGTAAGCCCCCAGGGAGTCGATGGCGGTGGTGCCATAGGTGGCTCCACATGTGGAGCAGGTGCTGGTATCGCGTTGGGAGCATCTGCTCCCATCGTGGCGATATATTGGGTCACGACCTCTGTGGCAGCGCGAGTTGAAGCTTCTGCTATCATGCGTTGAAGCGCATCCTCGGTTATTTGAACCATTCGAGGAGCAGGGAGTGGTGGATCGGCGAGTGGTTGGTCCCGAGGGGGGATCACCTGAACCTCGCGAGGCGGATCCATGGGATGTGGAGGAGGTGGCAAGCCAGAGCCTCCACGAGGTGGGAGGTCGTTAGCTGTGTCATTTTCTCTTCGAGCAGACGCCTCAGGAGGATCTTGTTGGCTACGTGATCTGGTTTGCATCGTTCCCACAGACGGCGCCAAAATGATGATGCTAATTACTTAGATCACCTGGGGTAGTGTAGAAAATGAACTGGGAGAGCAAAGCAGATCAGTAGCTTGACAACTTGATGATCCTGAGGTACCTGCGATCATAGAACACATGAACTAAGCCGGGGGTTGATCCGGCGGAAACCCCTCCGACGCTCAAGTCAGACGTGCTGATCATAGAAATAGTCCAGAGAATACAGTTGATAGTATTGCTCAGTTAATAGGACCTTTTTTAAGGAATGAGTTCAAACCTTTATTTATAGCTTAGTCGAGATTGTCGGGCCCAAACCTTACTTGAAGGTGATTGGGCCTCGGTGATAGTGGTCTTCGATATTGGGCTTGTGGCCCAGTAGGTAAATAATTTGTAGACCCATTGGGTTGGGCCAATTAGGCATATCAGGTATATATATATATATATGTATATGTATGTATGTGTGTATATGCATATGTCTGTATGTATATAATATGTATATTTTATGTAAAATTGGTCACCATTTGTTTGTTTGTATTTTTTTTTTTATGTTTTTGTGATTAATTGTTTTTGTGTAATAAACTTAGTAATTCTTTTGTTTTTATGAATGTGTGCCTGGGTGGACTCGTCATTTCGAACAGACATTCTGCATGTAACCAATAGGAATAACTAACCATTCCCTTCTTAATTCTAAACTTAAAAGATTATCTATATTGAAATAAGTGTGTCCCTCTACTCTAGTTGTTGAAATTTCAAAACAAGATTCGGTGATGGTTCATGCCAAATCGTTTGCAGTTCAACCGGTACCAAGCGAGTTTCTCCAGTCTTCAGACTGAGGGTTCATGAAATCTAAACATTTTAATTTTTTTTACAAATATTTGAGATCAATGACTGGGCGCTTAAATCTACACCAAATTTCTTGCTCGTGCTTGAAACATTTGCTACAATTATTAAATTTATGATACAAGACTCATGTAGATTGAACTTGATGGCAATGTTTGCTATGGATTTTTGGATGGCACGGTGAAGTAGAACATTATTTTCAAAAGCTTTTCGAAAAAAAATTCAAACGTCTCTACTAAACATTATTTGACCGGAGAAAATGTTTTCACTAAAATACAAATTAAAATCATCGTTTGACTTGCTACAGTACAAATTATCTACTCCCAAAACACAAACAAAATTTATTTTATTCCCAAATTCTTCTCCCAAAATATCTTTCTGCAGAATAAAATGGAAACAGAAGCTCAAAAGCCTACCAAACATAACCTTTATTTCTTCAGATTGGTCGGTGGGCATGAAAAAAATGTTTTAATTGTTTAAATGCGAGTATATATGGCTTGTACGAGAATTGGAACCCGCAAGTACATCTACTCGTGATAAGGAAAATCGAGTATAGGGAATCATGAAAGTGAAGCTAGTTTTCCACACAGCCTTTGACAAGCATTCAAAAGCCTGTCGTATGGGAGTCATTTCAATACATTCGACCAAATTAAAAACCTTAATCGACTTGAATCGAATTAACTTGAACGTAGTCAACTAAAAAAAATCAACTGGTATGTATGCAGACAACTTGATTTAGTTCACTATATCATATTTTTTTGAAACGGGGTTGACCATTCTGGAGCAGAGTGGAACATGTGTTTACTTTGGAAAACATAGACACAAAATGGATTATCCCTTAAAACAGTAAAAGGACTACTAGATTCATGACATTGTCGATATTATACCAAGTTTCCGACATGTACAACGCGATAATTGCGCAAAATATAAACAAAATATAAAAGTAGTTAGATAAGCTGATTCATATACAGATATATATTTGAAGTGACAGACAGGGACAACATTTACAGTAAATGTTCCTGTCTCAAAAGAGGGCTGATTGATTTTGGTGTTTGTCAAAAATATTCTTCCAGCAGCAGCATCTGTTTTCACAAAGGAAAAGTTGTGTTAGAACTACCGCCAAAAGATCTCTGATTATTGCAATATTAAGTAGCTAATCATAAGAAATTCGGAAATAAGACTAAATGCACATAATTTCTGCATGAACATCCACAAAGAAGACACGAGCTTCAGCAGTGACATCACAACTTAATTACAGGCTGCCTGCCTACACAACAAGTTCACATCCTCTACAATCATAATACTGCTTAGTTCCAGCATGTCTGAACAATGAAGAAAAATCACATCCTCTAATCTTCAGTTATATTGTGCAAAATCAGTTTTCGAGGATCAACATAAAAGATTAGAGTAATATTACGTCACACTTACAAAGCCACAGCTAAGGCGAACTAAAGGTTATCGCTTATCAAAGTATTGCTAAGGGCTCGGTTTCTTGCTAAAGCCTACTTCCTTCCAAGTTGCAAGGGTGAAAAAGGTTGACAAGAATTTCAATATAAATATACACAAAATCAAAAGGTAGAAAAGAAGTTGCAAAACCAAATTGTGATTCTAATCGTGGCCATCTCTTGTTAAATTTAGTAGGCAAAACTAAACAATCAAATTCGCTTCTTTTTTCAAACTCTTTCAGATAGAATAACACTTTACTAGGAGAGAAATTTGTGAGATTATGAATTACCTGAATGCATGGATATATGTTCAAGGATTGTTCATTAAAAGCTATCTAAGCTCGTCGGAACGACCGGCAGATCTTCTTTTCTTCCAAAGCTAACTTCTTGCAAACTATTGATTCATGATTTAAATATTCAGTAAATAGGTCTCTTAATTGCTTTGCTCTCTTGTAAGATTCAGTTCCTGAACGTACTATTTCCAGTTCTTTGTCAGTTCTAATGTTTTCATCCTGCACAGCAAAAAATTAACATTATCTCTGAAATTTGGAAAATAGGTGCTGAAAGACCAGGTAGTTTCATATAACTGAAAGTGAGCGTAAACGCAGGCAAAAAAAGTAAAAACTGTAAACCCTCTTTTAGTATATCGGAATTAAAAGTAAGAGAGAGAAACCTAAAGCTCATTTGACTGAGATACATCTTGTGGGCCTATTCATCAATACTCATTATTTACACATCTTGTGGATTGGTTATTAACCTCTCATTAGAAGCCTTGAAAAGTGACAAATGGATATCTTATCTTTGCTTTCGTGCAACAACAAAGAGTTAAATACTAGACTTACCAGGTCTGTCGGGATTAACTTCCATGTACTTGTAAATGTTCCTGCAAATGGTCTTTCAGTAATAACCCATGGCCTGCATAAAGTAGAAAATTAGAAAATGCTTAGTTTCCATCAAGAAAGCAAAAATCTCTCTCTCCAAACAGTTAAACGTATAACTTACAAGAATGAAAAGCCTGGTCACATTATCTGGATCAGTTCAAAAATTCATGAGAAACTAGTATTCAATGCAGTAGTCGTGAAAAAATGTTTGTTAGGCAAATATTGCTTACTTTTGATGATAGTAAATAATGAAGTGTTATGATAAATTCTCCAAAAAATTGTTTTGTTGGGAATCTTGTAAAGGGTTATCTTATCTGTTGAGAATGTCAGATGGAAGTAGAACAGTACACCAAAGTTGACTAAGAGTCGAGTGAAGTGGCAAGCTGAAACAATTGAATTGAGGAGTCAGCTGGATCATACAGCAAGTCAATTAAAGTACCCGAGCAGACCAAGTTAGCTAAAAGAAAGACATGAATTCAGCTAAAGAAAAGATGGAGAATACGACAAACAACTTATAGTAATATCTCAGAAGTGATGGTCAAAGCTAAACATCAAAAGGACCAAAGGAATGTCCAAAATTCAAAATCAACGAATAAAAAGGTTAAATGAAGTTCGAGGATCTGGATCGGGAAATCACTGTCAGCAAGTGAGTGTCAAAATGGTCAAGAATTTATAAGACAAATTCAATCGGGGTCATTCAACAGTCAGATCTGAATCGCTGGATATAAAAAGGAATGTAACGGAAAAAAGAAACGAAAAAGAGAGAGAAGAGAGAATACGCGAACAAAGCTCCTATGCAAAATCTTTCTCAATTTATCAAGCTAAAATCAGTTCTTCCTGGGAACTACGATAAGTTTCCCTTAAACTGACTGCTTTAAAGTCTTGTATTGCTAATTGCTAATTGTTTTACTGTCCAAACATTTTCAGCATAAACAGCTGAGTAACAATTGTATTTCGATTGTTCATATTAAGTGAAAAAGAACAAAGGAATTGCTGCAACTTGTATTGCATTCCATAAACTGAACTACAAAGCAATCCGAAAAAGAACCAAAGAATTGCAGAAGGGGGGAGAGAGTTTTCCCTGATAGTATGATGCATATATTATATTGTATTGCACCACTACCCTGATATAAATGTATGACACTAGCCTTTAGAAGTTGTTAAAGCAATAAATATTAGATGGTAGTTTAAATTATACACTTGAAACAAAATAAACACTGCTTGAATAAGCATGAATTAGAAACGTAATTGAGATAGATGACTACTTTCAACTTTTATTCCAGTGTGTGCATGTAAATCAAATGAAAGGATCTTTTTAAAAAATCTCTAGAGGATGTAAGGATATGAGAAGAGGGTAGGTTTAGCATAATAACAACTCCACCCAACAAATGAAACTTAAATTTTATAAACACAAATGGATATATTATCATGCCCGAGTATTCATGGGAAAACATGTAAGATTTAAAGAGTTGCATCATCATAATTAACTAGAGAATATTAAGTGTGCTAAATCTGCAGAAAACAGTAGAATGAACTTCCAAAACAAGTTCAAATAAGTATGCAACTTGTATAAACAAATGATACTGCGAGATGAAACTTCTTTTTCCTAAATATTACCTTCCCCTTGAAGACACAATTAGGTTGTTAGGATTGTCCAAGAACTTGTATATTGTTTGAACCTTCTTCTGAGAATCCACCACAATGGCTCCTCTTGCAAATGGATCGGATGACAGTCTTGGAAAAACAAGAGCTTGGGGCAAAATAGTTGTTTGTTCGAAAATGAATTTCTTGATCGATGAAGGGTTCAAGTCTTTCTCTAAGTTATTGATTAGTATGAAATGTTGACCTTCAGCTCCAGCTAAAACATCGCAAGGTTCGGATCCAATATCTTCATCTCGACTCCTTACTAAATATGTCATGGAAAAATAAAAACAAACATAGGAATGAAAAAAACAAAATTAAAAGATGGCCTCTACAACAGCACAACAGTGTACTTATATAAATATTACTTAATGGTAATAAAATTCAGGACAGTCAACCTTCACTTTCCCATTTCAGGCTCTTCTGTGTCATGCTATTCTTCGTCTCCTAAAACCAACTTATCCAATCAAATCACAAAAATGAAATTTAACAAAAAAAAAATTACCATTTACGAACTCAACGTTAATCCTTACCAAGGGTCTAATTTGAGATGACTCTACGTTGTTTTTCTTTTTGAGAGATGATGGACCATTAGATGCTGAACCAAGACTTTCTGAAACTGAGATATATTTTGAAGCACTGATTTTCTGTTTTACCAATGTCACAAAGTCAAAGATTCTCGGATCAATTTGATAGTCAGACTCCAACGTGCAAATGCCTCCAATGTTAGCGGTGGTTAAAGTACCATCACCACGTCCATGTTTCCAGAATAGCACAAAAGTGCACAAGCACTCCTCTTCTCCACCACGAAACGAATGTGACCGGCGGTTCACCTACAAAATATAAGATGCAACAAAACAAAAGGATTGAGCATTTACAACAGATATACAGCATTACCTATTTCAAATTAAATTCAGATTTCAGAATCCTACTCTGTGTGTGCCTAAAATTCATTTAATAAAAGCACTTTAATGAACTTGATCGGATATTTTTCAGGATATCCAAATACATGAATGACGTTAAACCAAAACTGAAAAGTAATTGAAGGAAGTGCAGGCGTGCATCTAGGTGCATTGCAAGATACTGATCATGCTAAATTTAATATCTTAAAATCAAATGATCTCCAAACCTTAAACCATTAACCAACATCTCAAATAAAATTCGTTTTACACAAAAAGTTGCAGAAGTGGAAACAGTATCTACCCAAGATTCTCAAAATATTACCCCCTCTATCTTATAAAGGAAAGTCTTGATTTCCTTTTCTGCTTGTTCCAGTCTGCATGTTTTGTTTTTGAAAATCTAAAAATTAATTCATTTGATTGCCATTTGGCAACTATATCAGCTTACAAATATAACTAACTTAGACATGACAACATAAAACCATAATAGACAAAAGTGCACAAACACTCATCTTATCCACCACCAAACGAATGTGACTGGTGGTTCACCCAGCAAATATAGGATGAAGCAACACAAAAGGATTTGGGTATTACAAAACCGAGAAGAAGAAATTATAACAGCTAGACTTTACTAAAATTCATAATATCTTCACTTTAGATATGTAGTAGTAGTATATAGCATTACCTATTTCAACCGAATTCAGAATCTTAGTAAGGAGGAACACAAAATTATTTTCTCCTAATAAACTTAGCACATTAATTAACTTGATCAAATATACTTGAGGATAGCCAAATACACCAGAGAAGTTAAACTGAAACAGAAAAGTAATAGAAAGAAGCGCAACTTGCATCTTTGTGCATTCGAAGATAATATCTTAACAATCAAATGATGTGAAGATCTTAAATTAGTAACCAATCTAAAACAAAACTCAACTTATACAAAATGTTACAGAAAGTACAAATAATATCTCGCCAATAGTTTCATATTCTTGATTTTTTTTAAATTTAATTTTTTTTTTTTTCACTTTCAATGTGCACTTTTGTTTCTCAAAAATCACAAAGTACTGTGTCACTTTTCAAACATATTATCTCCTAATAAACTCAGCAGCTTGATGAACTTGATCACATATACTTGAGGATTTCCAAATTACATCATAGAAGTTAAACTGAAACAGAAAGGTAATAGAAATAAGTGCAGCTTGCATATATGTGAATTAGAAGATCTGATCATGTTAAATTTAATAAAGGTAATAGAAATAAGTGCAGCTTGCATATATGTGAATTAGAAGATCTGATCATGTTAAGTTTAATATCTTAACAATCAAATGATGTTATGAGTTAAGACCTTAAACCAGTAATCGGTAACAAATAACCTTCAGTTTAGCCAAAAAGCCCAACAATAGAAATAATATCTTCCCAAGATCTTCAAAATGATTACTCCCTCCATCTCAAAAAGGAAGTATATTGATACTTTTTTTCTGTTCCAATGTACACTTCAATTCCAATCCACACTTCCATCAAAGCTAGATTAAAGATCTTAAAGCCACCTCTCTAATGGACATGATAAACCATTTTAAGTCATTAATCATTCTTTGCAAGAAAGGACAAATATGAAATTATTGATTTGCACCTTAGTGTGGTAACTTGTGTTGTGTCAGTTCATTTTACATTTTTTTCAAAAAAACATCGGGGGCAGAGGGTTAAGCAGACCCCTAACTTGTATATAATCTCAGATCAAAGTGTCAAAAAACAAATGAAAACGACCCAAAAGATATTTATCGATGTTTCATACAGCATCTGGCATAAAGACATTTCATGATGTCTCTTTTAGCACATGTGTACTGATACTTGCTTAGTTTATTTGGGATTCAGATGCTACAACAACGATTATAGTATACAGTTTCAATGTAGCTGTGATATTATTGTTAATTTTGATGGTTAAACAGCGTTCACCATCTAATCTTTCAAGCAACACGTCTTCAAAACAAAACATGAAATTACTTACCCAGCAACCAAACGCTATTATATGAGCAAATTAGCATTTAAAACAATAACAATAGTAATAATAATGATAATAATAATAAGAGGAAGAAGAAGGAAAATAATAATAATAATAATAAAAATAATAAAAAGAGAGAATAGAGAAGAAGGTCACATCATCAATAACGGCGTCGTAGAATCTGAGATCGTTATCTCCGGTGCCGTGGGCGGCGCAAACGGTGGCTCCGATTAGGAGTTTGGCGCAGTCATGATCCTGCAACTGCTGAGAAATAGGTCGGAAACGGCGGGCAAGTTCATCGGCTTGGGACTCCGAGTGGAACTCTCCGGCGTGGAGTACGCGCTCGTAAACCTCAGGCGTGCACAAGTATTTGATGGTGAGTGTTTGAGAATGGGCATCAAAAACGACGTAGACGCTGTACCAGGCGTCGTCCTCACTTGCCCTGTACTCTAGGTCATACACTGACGGCAAATCCCCCGCTTCGGATTTTATCACCTTTCCGACTATTTCACCCGGCATTCTCTAGAACTTCTTTCTTATACTGGATAACTTTTTTTTTTTTTTTTTTTTTGTTTTTTTACAGAGAGGCCGAAATGTGGGTGGTGGTGACAAGGAAGAATGTCACACAATTTCAATTTTTACTAGAATATCACACATTCCCCTCACCACACTCCACTTTCTTTACACCGCTAATTTCTTTTCCTTTTTCCTTTTTTTTTTTTTTCCTAAACCTTAAAACATTTTTTTTTTAAGAGAACGACACCCAATGAGGGTGGGGTTGGGCTTGGCCCCCTACCTGTTTATAAAACCAAATTTAAGAAGTACATAATAAATTACGCTCACTTTACCTCAACTTTACATATTTACCCACCCCAACCTAGTTTAGTTCATCTCCAACAATTATTTTTAAATTGGTTGTTTATATCAATGTTATGCACTACTACTTTTAATCGTATACTCCAACAACATTGTTTATAATTTAAACAATAATTATATATTATTATTTTTTCATATGCGGCCGTTATATGCAAGCCTATTTTTTTAGGGATTATTTGATAAAACACCCCCATATGCCTTTTATAATTAGTGCAGACCCATTTTTTTTCCCTCTTTTTGAGATAAATCCTAAATTTTATTTATTAACTATTTTAATTATGTTATTTCCATAATACCCTTAATTATTTCCTTGCACAGATCTAATTTTTTATTTAACAAAACATATAATTTAATATTAAATTATAATAAATCAATTACATCTACCCTAATTCTACCACACGTTTTTTTCTCGATTCTTTTTTTTTTCAACATGCGCCCCCTCTCTTCCTCCACAACAGCAGAGATATCTTCCGGTCATCTTCGTCGATGTGAGATCTTCGTCATCATCACCGCCTTAATGGAGAGCCTGCGTCTGCCTTCTTGTCATCCACCATATCAGCTGCCGCGGTTCGTTCATCCTCTAGGGCGGGGATCTCCATCTTCCCAGACAACACAGAAAGAGCCGGTGTTTTTTTTTGTGATGGGAGCGATGAGACGTACGGGTAATTTGAAAAGTATGGAGAATTTTGATTATTTCGTCTCTTGTGTTTTTTTTTCGATGGGATTATATACGGGTAATTTGAAAAGTATGGAGAATTTTTATTATTTCTTATTCAATTTTTTTACTTGATTTTCGGAGGCTTTCAAATTTAATTGAATTTTTTTTTCAATAAATGGGAATGCACAGTTTTTAATAATAATTTAATTTAATATCGTATTTCCTTCCATTCGAATGAAATCTCATGTTCTGTTCGTGGGAGAGAATGTTTAGTCAGTTTCATATGTTCGTAAGTTTTATATGTTTATTTCTCTTTCTAACTTTGTATAGTGGGTTTGGATGAGATTGTAGTAAATTTAAAATTCTTGATTTGTAAATCGATTTTGTTTTGAATGAATTAAATTTACACGTTGTTGTCTTCTTTTTGTTCGGTTCATGTTTTTGCACAAACGGAGTGATGGCAACAAGTAGGACGAGGTTGGGTGATGCTCGGGTGACTCTATTATTGTCTGCAATGACATTGTTTATTAAAGGGGATTTTTTTTTTTTTTGTGAATTTAGGCAAGTTTTTTATGGGTTTTCTCTTTGTAAAGGGATCTTATGTAGTGGATTTCTACATTTTTGTAGTGGTTTTTGATGAACTTGTAGTGGATTTCAGTTAAAATATACCTGCTGCAGGCGCGAGGAATAGAGGAAGGGGTGTCGATGCGCTTACGGTAAATAGTGGTTTTAGTAAATAGTGGTTTTCGACATTAAAGAGTGGATTACGTTAGAGGGATGGGGTTGACAACGCGTACACTGTATAGTGGATTTCAAATTTAGGCAGTGAATAGTGGATTTCAAACTTAGACAGTGAATAGTGGATAGTGGTTTTCGAATTCTTACGCGACATTAAATAGTGGATTACGTTAGAGGGACATTGAATAGTGGATTTCAAATTCAGGCAGGATTACGTTAATTTTTTTTAGATAGTGAATGTTCATAAATTTTGATGTGTACCTATAATAGTGGATTTTAAACTGAGACAGTAAATAGTGAATTACGTTAATTTTACAATGGATTACGACAATTTAATTTTTTTTTTATATATTTTTTTTATAATGAATGTCGATATTTTTGATAAATGTGTAGTGGATTTCATTTTTTGGTAAACCTTCCGGAAGTAAAATGATTTTTTAAAAAATTGAATTTTTCAATAAGTTTACATTGAATTTTCATAATAGATAATGTTAATTATTTAGTGGTTTTTGATAAGCTTATAATGAATTTTCGAATTCGTAATAGATAATGTTAATTATTTAGTGGTTTTCGATAACCTTATAATGGATTTTCGTAATGAACTACATTAATACATAGTGGTTTTCGATAAATTTATAATGAATTTTTGTAATAGAATACATTAATTACATAGTGATTTTCGTTGATTACATAGTGGTTTTCGATAAGTTTATAGTGAATTTTAATTTGTTAAAACTTTGTTTTTTAAATCGAAATGTAAATAGAGAATTTAAAAAAAATCAAAATTAAAAATCAATTTTTAATAACGAATTTTTTTTTTAAGAAAATCAAAATTTTATAATTTTCTTATAAAAAAGCTTCCGAATAAAAATAAATTAAAAAAAAAACACAATTTAATCAAAATTTAAAAAAACAATTTCAGCAAAAAAAAATCCCTTAATTAAAAACATAATCAAACAATCGTAATTTATTTTTAATTGAAAGCGGTTTGAGATTTTTTGAGTGATTTTAGGGGATTAGGCGGATTTTTAGGGGAGTTGTTTTGAGAAATTAAATTAAACATTAAAATTCAAAAATACACCACAAGGGTAATATAAGTATTTTGCTATGGGAGGGGTTATCCCAAAAGTATGATTATTATTTGGACTTATCCCTCTTAGGAAATTAAATAAAGGGGTTATCTCATATAACCCCATTTTTTTATTAGTTCAAAACCACATAAAAGAGTTTATTAGTTCAAGCCCGTAAATTTATCTAATTTTATTACATCAATACCAAAGATGACAAATATACCCTTATCCACAAATAATACTCAAATACAAATAAATCTTATTTTTAATTTGTTCAAGACAAAAAATCAAAAAATAAAAAAAAGAACAAAAAAAAAACAAAAAAGAAATATCACGACTACCAAATATTAATCTATGCTAAATATGTATGAATGAACATTAATCTATGCTTATTTCTTGTTGGGTTGCAATAATTTGGCCGATTTTGGAAAAAGTTTGAGATTGGAATTGGTTTTTTATATTTTTTTTCGTTGGTTTCCCAAATCGGTTTATCCAGACCGATTTTGTACACGAAAATCGGCGTCATAATACCGATTTTTGTTTACCAAATTGGCGACACAACGTCGACTTTACAAGTCAAAATCGGCGTTCTAATGTGGATTATTGAGTACAAAATCGGTTTTCGAATACCGATATTTTTGAATTTTTTTTAAATAATACATTATATATTTGGTTAATTGATATTTTTTAAATATTTGAAACGAAAATGTTTATCATCATTCGGTGGCGTCTACCACTTCTTTAACCCAATCGAGTAGAGCTTTCCGTATCTCAAATATTTATTCGTTAGATAATTCATTTGAATAATCCTCCATCAATCTCCTAGGGCGATGCACGAAAGTATGAGAAAACGGTCTTAAAAAAACACTTATAATAAAATCGGTATTTAAAAATCGAATTTTGTAGTACAAGTCGGCATGACAATACCGATAATACAAAAACAAATCGGTGTTGTCATGCCGATTTTTACTACAAAAATCGGTTTTTAAGTACCGATTTTTATTAAAATAATCGGAATGTGGTTACCGACTTTAGTAACAAAAATTGGTATTTGCAGACCGATTTTTGGTATTGTCGATTTTTTTTCGCAACAAAAAAAAAGACCCAAAAGCAAAAATAAACGGTTAAAACATACATTGTGTTCTCCACCCTTATAAACCACCATATCATTGTTTTATGGTTCCATCGTGAATGTTTGGTATGTATTTGATAATTTTGGTGTGTAGGATTTCTTGGTGGGTTTGTGAAGAAGAAGGGGAAGAAGGAGAAGAGTTTTAAGTCGTGAAATAAGGAAGAGGGTTTTCTGGATTTATGTATTTTATTTGGTCTTGCACAAATGAAATGTTTATTTTTTAGTTTTTAAAGCTTTGTGTTTTTTATTTGATTTTAAATTTCATGAAGGGTAAATTAGTATTTTTATTTTGGAGGTCTTGAACTAATAAAAAAATGGGCTTGCATATAACCGCCGCCTTTTTCATATTATAATTTTGAATTTTCCGTAAATTTGGAGATTAAAAGAGATGGGTTGTAGACTTGCAGTTTTCTTTCTTCTTATTATTCACAATTGGTTAAATTTTAACTTTCATTTTCCAAATTTGAGAAACCAAAGTTACCATTTGTTAACTTTTGCATTTTTCTATTACACCGTTGGAGCTCTGATTTTGCTCTCATATTGTGTAAAAAGTGCAAATAATAGAATTGCACCTGACTGTTGGAGTTGCCCTTAGAAGAAAAACAAAAACCCGATTAACACTATGTAGAGGGCTCAAATTTGTATAGTATATGAAAATAGGGATGAAACGAAGCGACGAAAAAAAACACAATGTAACTTGGAGATAAGGGCGAAATCGAACCGACATTAGAAAAGAAAATGGGTCACGTTACTTTTTTGGAGAAAAAAAAATAGCGATGTGACACTAACTAAAGATTAAAAGTGGAAAAAAATGAAATAAAATTGGAGAACACTTTCACAGAAGGATAATTATTTACAATAATCTGAAACGGATACGCGGAACAAGTCTCAAAAGGATACTTTCACATAATTTCAAATGGAAGAATACCAAAGATATGAAAAAAAAATTAGTATGGATGCTCTTTAAGGTCTCACAAATAGCATTTGTTGCACATATGTCATGTTTGGCAAAATATTACGCCTTCTGTATATTATGTACGTATTTAAATGCTATAATGCTTCTTTGTTAACAATGAATATTAGACTTTTATGTAAAAGAAATCGCAACATCTCAATTAGTTGGTTTTATACTAGCTATCACAAAATGAATAATTATATGGTTTCTACAAAGTTAAAAATGCCCCACAAAATTAAGGATAAAAATGTTAAAATTAGCTCCGCACAGTGCAATAGATGACATAGTGGTTGGAAACACTCCAACAACTGCGATACGATGGCACAAAATATTATACAAAAACTCTATTAATATAACTATAAATAAAAATAATAACGCAACAAATATCATTATAAACAACAGTAGAAATATGAAAATTCATCTATATACTAAGTAATAAAATTCATATCATAGTAAAAAAAAAACAATTCAGCAATATTAGTAAAACATATACACTAGGTGGGATGGATATAAATTCCATCATCCTAAAAGTAGTGCTGGCACTGAAAATGCCTTTGCATTACTTGTGGATTCATCAATCAACTCACTTGGATGCAGTGAGTACATGAGTGTGATACATGATGGGCATAAATTTTTGGGGTACGGGGCAACGCCTTTACAAAAAAATTAGGATTTTTTAGTGACAAAATCAAAAAATATGGAAAAAAAGAAAAGAAAAAAGGGTGTTTTTGTATAATTTTAAATTTTGGGTGGATTAATTAATAATAATTGGAGCTTTTTTTACATTAATTTGAATTTTAAATGAGCTAATTAGTAATTAATAACTATTGAGAGAGCTTAATAAATATATAAGTATAATAATTAATATACGGTAAATTTTATAATTTAAGGGTAGGTTTGAGTCCACCCTCCAAAAGGGGTGGACTTGCCCCTGCTTGGATACGATTGCCACCAAATATTTCACACAACTTTAGGACTTCCTTGAAAATCTATATAATGTATAAAATGAAATGCTTTTTACAGTTTGAAAATTGCTATTTACGGTTTATAACAAAAAGTATTTTATTTCTCTACAACCCCAAAATCACCCAAAAACCCAGCCCATTGGGTTGCCCCAATTAGGTATATCAATATGGTTTCCAAAATATTAATTATCAAGTAAGGAGGTGCTTATACGTTTTGCATGTCGATGGAATAAATCAAAGATACATAATATAAATCTAAAAGTTATTAAAATAACAAAGCAAAGCTTAAAACTCTTTCCATTGAATCAACAAAGAGGACAATTTGGTCCGTATCTGTACCAATGACATATAATTCGATGGTGCATGTAATTATTTGGTGCAAAGTACCAATTCGCATCAAGAAATTAAGAAATGTCTAGCACGAATTTAAATTAGAATGCTCTCTCTCTCTCTCTCTTCTCATTGTTGATTAGGCGGTAATTGTTCCATTTGCATAAAGAACTGTATACACCATAAAATAAGGATTTCAAGATTTTGAGTTTGATCAAGTTACTAAAACTTACAATGCCGAGGAAAGATGGAATACATACCTCGTTACAATTTGACAAACCTAACTTTAGGCACTCGACATTGCAAAGCCTAGCAACAAATGGAATTATTTTTTTGCCATTGAGCTCAGATGTCGTCCAATCAATAAATTGAGCTACGTGATCAACGGATATCAAGTATAATCGATGTTAGGTCACTCAAATAATTAAACCTCGATTGAATTTTAAATATAGGAAATAGAAAAGATAAAATTTATACTTAATATTATAACCACCACTGCATAAGATTTCAATATTATCGGGCGCTGTTTCAAGAAACTTGGAGAGAAAACGACAATCAACAATCAATTCGAGATTGATTAATTTACATCATTGAAGAAATGGAAAACGAGCTCATGAAATATGGAATGCATACCTGTGTGCAATCTGACAAATCTAGTTTTAGGAACTTGACGTTGCAAAGTCTACCAATAAATTCCAGCACCGATCGAGAATAAATTAAAAATGTCTTGTTCATCGTCACTTAAAATATCGATATCCAAGTGTTGGGGTATTTACTCGAGCCTTTTGATTGCGGGTGAAGTTACTTTATTTTACAAACAACAAAATTATAGTAACATTATTGCATAGTCAAAATCTCTCTTATGTTTGCTTCCTATGAAACCAGTGATGAAAATAATTTGTGAAATCTCTTTCCTTAAATTTGTTTCGTAGATAAAAGAAAATAGTAATATGAAGATGACAATAAATTCTTGGACAACTAAGTAACACAACAGCTATCTGAACTCAATTTCATGTCAATTTCCATAATAAATTTCCCTTTGCATGTATATATAACCATACATGTATTCGAGGAAATGCAATCAAAATTAATACTTCAACAAAGAAATGAAGCCTTGTGCCTTAAGTGGATGCATTTGAAATAACAACGTAACTAGTAGTACAGGAGCTCTTCTTGACAAAAACATACTAACCTTTCTTTCCGCAATTAGAAAAATAAATATTTGTTTCATCACATTGCAGTTACAAAAAACTGAAGTAAAGATGAGGAGTTTTGTAGGTCATAATAAAACAGAGATAAGTGCGTAAAGCAATTACGAAGCAAAAGTGGTTGGTAGATATAGGCGTCAAGTTACTTTACAGCGAACAAGCGCATTCAGGCAGCAACAAAGGCAACTTTACATGCTCCGGATCCGCGTTGAAAAAGTGAGATCTTCTTTAGCATATTATTTTCTTCGTTGGAACCAAGGGATCCGGGATATGATATTTCCATCCTCTCCAAGACTTTCGCATTCCTCAATAGATATTTTATAATTTCAAGCTCGTGCTTTTTACCTTTGATGTTAACAACATTTATAATTTTAAGATGTGATAATAGGCATGTCGGCACTTTTTGTAGTGGTTCCATCCAACCTTGTATTTCTTCGCAAAACTGTTGACACCAACAACCAAAAAAAAAAGACGAGGCTTTAAATATTTTAAGACGGTATAGAAGACATGAACGAGGATACCTACAAAATTTTTATATTGCATTAACAAACCTCAGATAAAACGAGGAATTCAAGATTTTCAGTATTTTTTAGGAACATTGAAATAAAACGAATATCGGCAGTCAATTGGAGTCTGATTAACTTAGGAAAACTTGTAGTCCAAGCATAGACTACAGAGTCAATAATCTGTAAAACAAAAAGTATAAGATTGTGATTAACAAAAGAAATGGAGAATGAGGTGATTAAAGATCGAAAGCATACCTTTGGACAATACGATAAAACTAATTTTAGGCACTTGACATTGCGAAACCGATCAATGAGTTCTAGCAGAGATCGAGAATAAAGGAAATAGTCCGGTTTGTTCTCGTCATTGATAAGATTGATATCTGCTTTAGTTAAGGAGTTTAGCACCCCACATTTAATATGCTCAGAGAAAGAATCACTTATCTTGAGATATATAAGTGCAGGGGTATTTATCTCCAACCTGGTGCCATCGGATTTAAAATCGAGCATGAGCCTTTTAATTGTAGGTGAAGATACATTACAATAAGCCATAGCATGTGATAATTTGATAGACAACTCCCGAAGCACCGGACAGCCGGAAATAAGGTGCGTAAGGGACTCATCAGCCTCGAAACGAACGTAAATTAGATGAAGCTTCTTGAGGAGAGGCAAACACACAGCGGCGCGGCGTACAGGGATAACACCGCAAGAGCGGAGCCTCATAGCAACAAGTGTTTTGCAGGTGAAGAGGCATCGAGGAAGAAAGCCTCGAACATCTTCTTTAGAAAGAAAACAAAGATAGAGCTTCTGCACGTTACGTACAACGGCAAAGGTAACCCATGTCTGCAGCTGATAGTCGCTCCAATAACAAAAGTGAAGGAATTTCGGAAATAAATGTTTGATTCTCGCTCTTTGCCTATTAGGTCTGAGAAGATGGATTTTTCCCCAAAGTCTGTTTGGGACTTGTAGTCTAGGGTTAGTGATCGAGGGTTTTTTCTACCCAAATACTTTTAGCATTTCTTTTTAGGTTGTTTCTGATTCCGGTCATCATCGTCATTTTTTTCATCTAATTTAGTCTATATTACTATTACATCTAAAATTATGGAGAATTGGTTTTAGTCTCCTACTGTGGTCAACCTCATATTTTCAAATCATATTTTCCACCAAATTTTTTTTGGTGAATTTTCATCTCCCACTCATCCACCATTTTCTTATTTTTTTTCCCCCCCAAATCTTATTTTTTTTCCACGAAATATAGATGTGAAAATAGAATTTGGTGTAATTAACACCATTTTTATTAATTAGCATATAACTGATGATTTTAATCAATTGCACATGATTACCGACTTATTAGCATATTTATTACTAAATTAGTTTCTAAAATATAAATACATATTTTGTTATTAATAAAAGCATTAATTTTAATAACGAAATTAAGAAGATTATTTTGAATTTGACACCACGGGGATGAACGTGTAAGAAGATTCATAGTTAAGAGATAATTGTAATTACCCAAACATAAGGGAGTTTCGTAATTTAACCTTACCTTAGGGAATGGACGTACACTTAGTTACATGATTTCAATCATCTTATATATATCATTTGCTCATGTTACATATTTGGGATTATGTCTAGTGCATGCTCTTATCCATGTTTTTTTTTAATAAGAATATGTTATCTAAATTTATTATGTTATTTGATGTTGTTTGACTGTTTGTGTTGGGTTTAAGGCACGTGCCATCGAAAAATTGAAAAAAAATCGTATAAACAATTTTATACAAACATACAGACGTGTATATTAATCAATTAACTAGTAATACACCCGTGCGTTGCACGGTGAATCATAGTGAAAAATGTTGTGTTATGGCATATAATCGAATAGAGTGGGTAAAAATAATTTTAAGAATTTTAGGAAAACCCATGGAATTTTATCCGAAAAAAAAGGATAATCTATTGAGTGAATTTTGTTAATAATCATTAAAATAATAGTTATATGAAGTAAAACAAATTATATTATCTCCAACTGAAAATACAAAATATTGTCATAACCAAATAATATAACTACTTTTCTTCAACGCACTTTCATCATCAGTGCAAATAATAACACAATAATAACAAAATAAAAACAAATGCTTAATTCAAATCAACCATTACTTGTAAATAACCTGTAAACAAAATTAGATTCTTATTTAGATAATTACAAACAACCTAAAGGTAATGATGGATTAAGAAAAAATGATCCTTATTTGGACAACTACAACCATCCATTTGAGGTTCTCTCTTCACTTAGTACCCTTTTTTTCTCAAAATGATAATTACAACCTCCTTATTTTACTCATAATCATTTAGAATATTGTTTAAGAAAAATAAAACATAACGGGATCTCATGATGCGTACCAATAGCTTATAAGCTCATTATCCAAATATTTAAAAAATTAAGTTTAAAAATAAGACATAACTATAGACCAACTCTTAAAATAGCTGAGCATGTGTTTACAATAAGGCAGAATCGGAAGATGGACTATTTCCTCTTCATTTGCTTCATTTGCACGTCTTTTTTGTTCCCTAATAACTTTAG